>NC_066579.1:227652043-227900808 GCF_024323335.1 Lathyrus oleraceus
TGGAGCTTTGGGCTTTGTTTGAAACCCTAATCAGAGATAGTTGGTATTCAGGTGCTTTGCTGGTTTGGCTATCTGATCTACGGTTCATAAAAACCCTAGTCCTTGGCTTTGAGGTTTGTCAACCCTATGGTTTTCATTGAGGTAGTGGAAACCCTGGTTGTGGTTCATGGCATTGATGCGCCACTTGAGTTGACTTCTCACCTGGCTTGAGATTCTTCATTTATACATAGCTTTGAACCTTAACTTAGTAAACCCTAATTCATGGTTTTATGTGATTGATTCAAGACATGTCAACATTCATATTTCATTGACCTCATGGTCTAATGATCCATTTGATCCGAGTTTTATTTCATTCCCACTTCATCCATTATTTTCATGGTTTTATTAAAATGTCAAGATTCATTCATGCTTTGATTTATAGTCTCATTGATACAAATTCATTGTCCATTTGATCAAGTCATTCCATGACCCATTAATTCCATGTCATTCATTCATTCAAACATGTCCAAAAGTGCATTTAAAGCTTTTTGAATACATATTGAACAAGAAAGAAAGTCAAGCCATTATGACTCACACATGAGCCCATGCATCAAAAATAAGAAAAAAAAATCCATTTTTACTTGATGGTAATCGCTTACCATGTTTTGGGTAATCGATTACCCTGCTTCTAGTAGCCAAAAAATCATTTTTACATTATGGTAATCGATTACCGTGTTTTGGGTAATCGATTACCCTACTTCTAGTATCCAAAAAACACCATTATGAATGATGGTAATCGATTACCATGTCTTGGATAATCGATTACACCTGGGACAGTGAGCCAAATTGCTATATTTTTCAGCAGTAATGCAGTTTCTTTTGCACTCCAAACCAGTCCCAATGCTTGCATCAATACACATTGAAATATTTACATAATTATGGAGAAACCAACCATATCATTCATGCATTGGACCAAGCTCCTAACATTTTAATTCACCAAACTTCTCAACATTTGTGAGTTACTCATAACAGTCCCAAGCTATCTAAACCACTTTAACTAACTCCAAGCCTCATTTAACCAATTCCAAGCCTCACAAAACTATCTTCAAACCTCTATTTGATCCAGACCTATAACCTATATAAACACATCACTCTCATTACACCATAAAATATTAGAACTTGATCATTCTCTCAAATTACTCATTGCAAATTCAATTTTTCTCCTCTCACTTCATCTTCTCCTATTCTTCTCCCTACACCAAAGCTCAAACCACCATTGGAGCAAGCTTCACATTGAAGTTTGTTATCAATTGAGTTAAACCTCTTGCGTTCAACATTGTTCCTACATTCACATGATCAACATCAACAATAACAATTCAATTCAGAATTTTTCAGAGTCAATTCTTGAAGAGGAGGAGTTCATAGTAGAAGTAGAAGATTAAATATTCCAAGTAGTATACCTCTGTTTTCACTTCATCTTATTCATCTCCAACACCAAATTCCAAGAAAAAAGATCCGTTCTTGAAGGTCGGTGAAATTGTATCCTTGACTGTTTGTTGAATTTTTTATACCACAATGTAGCTTATATAGTGGAGAATCACACCCCAAGGTTTGGTGGTTTGTTTCTCCTACATCTCCATTTAATTTTAGATTTTGTGCTTAGGGTTCTTGACTTTATTGGCTCATTTTCTACAATTGATTAGCTTTTAGTTAGAATAAATGATAGATTAGGATATAAGAGGTTGAGAGGAGTAGGAAAGTGGTGCATTTTCTTGATTCCGACCAACTTTGCCGCCTCCGGCACGGTGGTGTCGGAACTCCGATAGGTGGTGGTTTTTGACATGTAAATTGAATATGGTGTGTAGAGATGACGAATCATTATTGCTGAATTTTCTCTCATTTCTGTCGCATCCGCGAAAAACAACCGGCGGGAAAAACAAAACAAACAGAGCCGCCACCGTGCGTTATTTATCCCAAAAGAGGGAAAGGAAACGCTCGAAGTAAACCTGGAAAAGACATGGTCTCGCGACCAAAGAGAGATGGGATCGGGAGTCGGTTATGCGAAGGAAAGGTATTAGCACCCCTACGCATCCGTCATACTCGACGGGATCCACGCTCAGAAGAATAGGATAAGGTTGCTAAAACCGCTCAAAAGAATGCACGCACACTGGAATAAGACACAGATGGAAGAAAAGGGGGAACGGGCTCGCTAGGATATCGCATCCTATTCCTACGTATCTCATATGGAATGAGAATCAGAGCTACCGTAGTTCGGCTCACGCACGCCAAACAAAACACAAACAGGAAACCGACTGCCAATCGCTAGACTTATGTCAGACTCCACACAAACAAGCAAACATGGAAACCGAATGCCAATCACTGGACTTACATCAGACTCCAAGGAAACAAGAGGTTAACCGGACGCTGAGTCGTCAAAAGCAACAAAAAAGTTGAACAAACAAGCTAACAGGGAGTCTGGTACTCGAGCCTGCTAGCTGTCAAGCAAACACAGGCAAAAAAGGAAAAGGGTGCCCGGAGAGATCTCGTACGATCTCCTGCCTACGTACCTCATCTGGTATGAGGATCAGGGCGACGTAGTTCCCCTGAACAGGGAAAGAACTTCTAACCTAACCAGAGACTGGGAAATGACAAACTAGAAGGGAGCCTGACTCGAGCCTAATAGTTATCATGCAATCCACAATGGTCTTAGGTTGAGGTTTCTATCTAACTTGCACAGGGAGCAAGCTATCCTAAACAGCACAGTCAAACAACCACAAGCACAATAAACAATCACACATACTATATGCAATCAATTGGGCTCATACAAGGTTAGGCTGTGAAACACAAGCCAACTGGAATCGGGTGTAGTTAGCTCTTAACCCTAACATTGAGAGTTAGGGTGAAGCAGATGAAATGGGAAGTGAGGGTAAGACCTCACAGCTCTTATCCCTGGCCTGGGAGAGCTTGACTCAAAATATAAGATGTGGGAGTTCAGAATGTAGGAACTCTTCTCCACAAGTGACTGACACAACATGATCTTGGGTTATTATCCACAATGCATCAACACAAGGTGTGTGAGCAAAGTGAATGACACACTGAGTAGCAGGAGATGGATTACACATCTCTTTTATCTGCCAATTGCCTCTTAAGAGGTCTTTACCTGCTTGGCACAAAAGTAAACATTCACAAGCATTGCCTCTTAAGGAGGGTTCAGACAGGTGCCTGCCCACATAACAGGACAGGTCTTCCAGACTACGTGAAGTCAAAGGAGTTATACCTCAATGGTTAAGCAACCAAGCAAAGCAAAGTTCACAATGAACTTAAAGCAATTTAGGTACCTGAAAAAAATCTAAACCAATCAGTACACAATGCAATCAACCAAACAGACAACAGTCATCAGGCAATAGTACACAATCAGACAAAGCATCAAGCATCAATGTGCAAGGCACAAGCTATTAAGCCACTTGGCCTCAAAGCCTACAAAACAACTCAAGGTTAGCCAACATCAACCAATTAATCAACTCAAATGAGTGGACCAATCCAACCATGGCAATGTGCTTCTTAACCTGAAATCCATAATCCAAACAGTGAGTCCAAACCACTAGGTCAAAGCCTAGGGTCAAAAATAGGTCAAACATTCAAAACAGAACATGAAATTTAACATGAATCAACTTCATTCAATCAAGAACACATTCCAAAAGGTCCCATATCAATATCATTAACCAAATGCATTTCATGAACCAAACATGGCAAGGTATGCAAGTTATGACCACATTGTGATATCAGAAGAAATAAATGCACATTAAATAAAAAATAATTCAAATAATCTTGGCAAAATTCATGAGTAAACAGGACATACAACATGATCATCACACAGAAAATTAGGAGCATTGGACATCATTAGGCATGGCAATCACATATCATAAGTCAAGACAAGCACAAGACAAGCACAAGACAAGCACATGTGTGACACAAATTGTCACACCAAGTTAGCATAGGCATAAAACAGAAATGGTAATTGGTAAAAACCTCAAACCAAAGCCAAAACAACACTCAACATGTCTAGAAGTAGTGTGCAAAAATTCAGAAGCATTGGATAAGAAACAAGCATTTTGTGATCAAATGAAGTTCAAGGCAATTTAAAAGCTCAAATGTGACCATCCAGAATGAAAAATCTCAAATAAATCAAAAATCATCCCAAAAATTCCAACAAAAATCATGAGCAATCACAACATCTATAACATGCATCATACAAAAAATCAAGGCAATTGGAGATCATTTGGCATGGCAAACACATCAATCAAGTTGAACATCACAAGGTGTAACACAAATTGTCACACCTAACTTAGCATAATCATAAAACAGAGATGACAATTGATAAAAATACCAAATCAACACCAAAATGTCAAGCAAAGTGTCTAGTTATAACATGCAAAATTTCATGAGCATTGGATCAAAAACCATCATTTCACAAATGTATAAGCAAGGCAAGGTACAAAATGGATACATGTTCAAGTCTCCTAGAACCAAAAACAATCCAGCCAAGCACAATTTTGGAATTAATGATAAAAAAATAATAGACAAAAAATGCAACACAATGCAAAAAACCTGGCAATTTTTGGATGATTATTCAATTTAATATGAATTTTGCAAGTTGAAGAAAAATTAAAAAAAAGTATGAAGCAAGCATATGGAAATGAATGGAGGGAAATAAGAGAAATAGCATGGCATTTGAATTATCACATTGGCTGGGAATCGAACCGGAACACAATTCAAATAGTTGGCGCCAGCAGCATGAAATGATGCGTTCCATTTATGTGCTGGCAAGCAAAGACGCGGTCAACACAGTCAAACATGGGAGAGCCAATCAGACGCGTGCATGGGCTTTTCATGAGCCAATCAGAACGCTAGCCCTAACAACACATGCAGCAACGCTTTTCTGTTGCCTAAAGAATCAAAACCGTGGCCAAAAAACTGGAATTCATCTTCTTCAACACGCATGCATATGAACAGTAGCATCTCAAGAACATCAAGAACAAATTTACCAGAACTCTCAATTAAGGACATCAACAGGTAGTGTATTCCATGGAGATCACGAATCAATGAACATTTAATCATGAATCAAACACATCAAAGAGAATCGACCAAATCAAATTTCATGCATGGAACTTTAATCTACCATAACTCATTCAATATTGCACTAAAATTCGCGATTCAAAGCTCAGAATCATCAGCACATCAAGATCTATAACATCATAGCAAAGGAATTCAAAATTACGAGATGCGATTTATAACCTCTTGTAGAGCAGATCCTTTGAATCGTGTTATCCAGGCCTTGTGATGCTCCAAAAGTCCTCTATGATACTTGTATGAATGCTTGGATGAAAGCTTGAAGTTCAATTGCACTTGATTCCACCAGAATTTGGATTCACCATGGATGCCTTCAAGCTTCTAGCATGAACAGAACAAGCACGATTTGCTATGATTCCACCTCCAAACTTGCTCAATGATACTTCAAGGTGATGAATCAAGCAATGGAATGTGATTTGTTTGAAGAAATTGCAAGAAAAATTGAGAGAATTTTTTTGATGAATTGAGATCTAGATCTGAAATTATGAGAAGCTAACTGAAAAACAGTTATGGTTTAGGCTTATATAGGTTCCACTAATCAAGCTTTAATCAAGTTTAAGCCAATGCAAAGTGTAATTAGTAAGAAAGAGGTGTAAGTGCAAAAATGTTTTTTTCACCCTATGCATGAAATGCATGGTGAATAGTGCACGAATTCTGATTCAAATTCACTTAAAATGTTGTTTTGGAGCCAATGGAAATGGTGTAATGTTCAAATAATGCACAAATTTTAAATTCCATATTTTCCCTCCAAAAATCAAAGGAATTTCCAAATGCTCATGTGAATGTAATGCATGTCATGTAATGCAAGATTTGGAAATTAGAGGTCAAAATAAGAATAATGCAAAAAGAGCCATCCAATTTGGAGTTATGGTTGAGAAGTTATGCTCATTTGAAGTTCCATGTACACCTTGTCAAGTTTTGATCATATCTCCTTAACCGCACATGAGAAATTGATGATCTTGGACTTTTTAGAAATGGGAGAGAAAGATCTACAACTTTCATGTTCAACAAAATTTCATTTGAAGCTTTCTTGATGATGTAATCTTGAGTTGAAAACCTTTCCATTTTTGGCAAGTTTGAATTATAGGTCACTTTCTATTTTTGGCAAGTTTTGAATGGACCTCAAATTCCTCAAAGTGAGTGTTTGAAATGTCAAATGAGACTTGTTTGAACATGAATGAAGTATTTCTACTCACTTCCCACCTTCAAATCCAACAGTTGACCTAACAGTTGACTTTTGTGGTTGACGGATGAGTTGGTCATGCACAAATGATTTTGAGCCTCAACCACTTGATGGAATAACTCCAAAACGAAACCCTAGCTTATACAAGCTCAATAAAATCACATGATGATCTCCATCTCAATAAAGACCTCATCTCCTTGAAAATCCCTGATTGGCATAATGCAACTGATTAGGGTTGACTAGAGGTCAAAACCCTAATCCCCAGGAGCCTGATCATAAACAATGAACCATGATGATGATAATGTACCATTTCAACCAAGATAATACCCAACCTTCTTGAGGAACCAAGAAACCCTAATTGAAGCACAAACCTCAGATGATTAGTGATCAATTCATGAGACCCTCAAGCTTGAATCTCTTAACCTCTCTATCTTCTGAGCAAGACTCAGGAGGATGACTTGCTTATTTCACATGATATGCAAAGATGTAATGCCTAAAGTCCTAAAAATGAGATGCAATATGCTAAGCTAGTCCCAAGAGAGGAGGGCAAATTTTGAGGTGTTACAGCTGCCCCTATTCAATCCGCTGTGAACCTATCGATATGAATAGCCTCGGCTTTCAGATGATCAGGGTGAAGAGTGATTGAATACCAAGAACATACGAACAATTTGCACTCTGATGGGAAATAATTAACAATGCCTGTTAGAATCGGCAAAGAAGTGACCTCAAAAGAAGAAAAATCCGCCTGGTACAGAGACAGTCGGCCTGAACACCGAAACAGAATGTTGACCTGGATACCAAAATAAACGGTAACACAGGGATAACCATGGCCCGAACGCCGCATCTGCTGGGGATTATTATTATTATTTCTTTTACTTTTTCTTGAACCCCGAAACTTTCTAATTAATAATCTTCTTTTGCTCTTCTTGAACCCCAAACAAATATTTTCTTTCGTGCAGATGATCCCGGATCACCGCAGTTGAACCCCGACATCTTCATAGTAGTCTTGTTTGCCAAACAATGAACCCCGCTCTCCAATTGAACCCCAGTCGCCTGACGACAACTTGCGATCGCCGTTGTGAACCCCGCTCTCCGGAAAACACCCTGTGTCTCCCTTTCTCCATTTGAACCCCGTTCTCTAGAAAATGCCCAGCATCTCCTTCTCTCCATTTAAACCCCGTTCTCCAGAAAATGCCGCAACACTTCCCTTTCTCCATTTGAACCCCGTTCTCCAGAAAATGCCGCAACACTTCCCTTTCTTGTGATAATTCCGTTGGCAACGTCGGAAATAACACCAAAACACCACTCTGATGGCGACATATCAGAGGGTACGCCTTCACAACAGGAAGGTAACATGTGCATTTCTTCCTCAGAAGACACCCATAACGACTTCTGTTGGCCTCAGCCAAAGTCTAAGGTGACACATGATCAGAAGATAATCCTGAGGACCTCATCCCGGATATAATCTTCAACTCCAATCTCCGTTTGAACCCCGCTCTCCAGAAAGTGCCGCAACACTTCCTTTTCTCCATTCTTCGATTTTCGCGTTGATCGCGTAACGTTCTTTGATCATCATTTCCATCTCCGCCCGACGGAAAAGTTTCCACCAATATCGCACTACTGGGGAACATTGTTGCCCCAACGTTATGATACCGAACTCCTCAGAGTAACATCTTCCAACTTCTATCTCGCACGACAGAAATCTCCTCCAGTATCGCACTACTGGGGAATACGGTTGACCCAACACCACGATGCTAAACTCCTCGGAGTAACATCTTCACCATCCGACGAAACCGATTCTCAGGCGGTAACCACGACTTGAGTAACCGATGCTTGCAATGATGATGTTGATCTTCCAACTAGGGAAACCACTCCTCAAACGGTAACCATGGCTTGGGTAGCATCTTCACCAACTGGCGAAACCAAACCACGGCTTGAGACCAGCTTATGCTTGCAATGATGATGCATGATTTTTTTTCAGCGTAATGCTCCATAACTATGGAAATGCTACGCAATTAGGTATGCAATATGCCATGCTTATCTAAATGATGAATGCATAAAAAGCATCCCCCTCAAGGGACTCTTCTGGGGAGCTCGAGGCATCCTGTTGAGGAACTCGACAACACTCCAACCTCCACCCTGTTGGGGAATAGCACTACTGCTGGGAAATAGGCCACCCTCACTAGGGATAACCTCCTCGGCACCCGACCCGCCTGGGGATTTCGCTGGGGAAGAAACCACCACCGCACCTTGCGGGGAAAACAACAGCCTCTGACTTGCTGGGGGAAAAGCCAGCAACGAACACCTTTGCTGGGGAAATAGCAACCTTCAAGCCTGGCCGCTGAGGAAACAACGATCTAAACCTGCTGGGGAGATAACCATCCCGACCCTGCTAGGGAAGACTCGGACCTTGAATCTGCTGGGGAGATAACAATTCCGCCTCTGCTTGGGGAAACAAGGAAATTCTGGCACAGAACACCCGTCGACTCGTCGAACCCTGGTATTCAACATCCCAAATCCAGTGTCAGCTTTCCACTTTTGAGAGCTCCCAGACTCGTCTGGACTTTTCTGATTCATCGCCTTGTATTCTTGACTTCTCCGTACTCTATGGAGATCGAACTCTTCGGATTCATACCAACTTTCCAGTCTTCAGACTTTGAAGAGTCTTCTTGATTAATATCCAGGATCGCCGCACGTCTTTCGTCGTCTTTTCACCATTCTTCAATCCCTGGTCCCTGATTGGACTCCACGGGGATCTTTTGTCAAAAGCTTCACATCACAACCTGCAACTGAGTGAAAATATCTAACAGCACCTGCAAAAGAGATTGTTAGATAAAAACGTGCCCCAGGCGTGCCAAGATTTCAACACCTGGGTCACTCAACCTTCCGAATAAGATTTCAAGTTTTCAATCTTATAAACATGCATTGGAAGGGATCTCCATGTTTTCGAAATGCAAAGATTCTTTATCAAAATAAACTGGATGTTTTTGCAATCAAAGCGATAATGAAAAACAAAAACAAATTTATTTGACTGAATATGCATTTTATTGATTGAAAAGGTGTGGCTCAAACTGAGCAATACAAAGGAAGCAATTCCTGAAAAGAGGTAATTGCACACAAAAGGAAAATCTATCCTAATGGCAATGTGAAACCGCGATCTCATCAAGTTCCAACTCAGTTACACCCGATATGTCCTCGGACTCTCCGTGCTTTCTGTCTTCTGAACAAGACGCTTCCGACTGCTCCCTACCGGGGATTATCCATGTCATCTTAACCAAAGCAAACGATCATGCTGGACGCAGTTGTTCGTTTCAATCCCTCTTTTGCCTGGACCGCCCTTTCGGGTTTTCAGTCCACCGTGATACCCTTTTTTGCCCAAGCCACCTTTTCAGGTTTTCGACTTGCCGGGTGTACATTTTTCTCTTTTTTTATCCCTAATTTTTGCCCGAACCTTTTTCATTTTCATTTTTTTTTCTTCGGTTCGCCGGGATGCCCATTTTTGCCTAGACTATTTTATTCTTTTCATCCAGCGGGTCTCTTTATACGAAGTATTTTTTAACTGCGTCCGCATTCACAGGGGATGGAAAATCTTCGCCATCCATGGTTGTCAACAACAAGGCTCCGCCAGAGAAAACCTTCTTGACCACGAATGGACCTTCATAATTGGGTGTCCACTTGCCCCTACGATCGTTTTGAGGAGGAAGGATCCTTTTTAGCACCAGATCTCCTACGTGATACACACGAGGTCGCACCTTTCGGTCAAAAGCACGCTTCATCCTCTGCTGGTACAACTGCCCATGACAAATGGCCGCCAGCCTCTTTTCCTCAATCAGGCTCAACTCTTCATACCGGGTCTTCACCCATTCAGCCTCTTGTAGTTTCACGTCCATCAGGACTCTCAAAGAGGGAATTTGAACTTCAACCGGTAGCACGGCTTCCATCCCGTACACGAGCGAGAAAGGCGTTGCCCCAGTAGATGTATGCACCGAAGTTCGGTACCCATGCAATGCAAATGGCAACATCTCATGCCAATCTTTATAGGTCACGGCCATTTTCTGTACAATCTTCTTAATATTCTTATTGGCTGCCTCAACCGCCCCATTCATCTTTGGACGATAAGGAGAAGAATTGTGATGCTCGATCTTGAATTCCCGGCACAGTTCTGCCATCATCTTATTGTTCAAATTAGAACCATTATCAGTAATGATTCTTTCGGGAACCCCATATCGGCAAATGATGTCTCTCTTCAGGAATCTGGCGACAACCTGCTTCGTCACATTGGCATAAGAGGCTGCTTCCACCCACTTGGTGAAGTAATCAATAGCCACTAATATGAACCGATGCCCATTCGAAGTCGTAGGCTCAATCTTCCCAATCATATCGATGCCCCACATAGCGAACGGCCACGGGGACGACATCAAGCTCGACGGATTTGGAGGCACGTGCACCTTGTCGGCATAAATCTGGCATTTATGACACTTCCGCACGAAGTTGAAACATTGAGCCTCCATTGTCATCCAGTAATAACCAGCCCTCAACAGCTTCTTCACCATTGCATTCCCATTGGCATGGGTACCGAACGACCCCTCGTGAACCTCTTTCATCAATTGGCTTGCTTCTTTGCCATCAACGCATCTGAGCAAGACCCAATTGAAATTCCTCTTGTACAAAACCCCATCCTTATTCAGATAGAACACCATGGCCAACCTCCGCAGAGTCTTTCGGTCCTTCTTGGATGCTCCCTCAGGATACTCTTGGGTTTCCAAATAGCGCTTGATATCGTAATACGACGGCTTCTCATCGTCAGGCGTTGTGTCAACAGCAAACATATAAGCCGGTCTATCCAGACGTCCCACCTCAACACTGTGAAACTGATTCCACCATTGCACCTTAATCAAGGCAGCCAGAGTAGCCAAAGCATCTGCCAAAGGATTCTCTTCTCTAGGCACATGATGCAAAACCACCTTGGTGAAAAACGTCAACAATCTCCTCGTATAATCCCGATATGGAATTAAATGAGATTGGTGCGTATACCATTTTCCGTTAATCTGATTCACAACCAAAGCTGAATCCCCATATATAACAAGGTTCTTGATCCTCAAATCAATCGCCTCTTCAATCCCCGGGATACAAGCTTCGTATTCAGCCACGTTGTTGGTGCACTCAAATGTTAGCCGGGCAGCAAAAGGAATGTGGGATCCTTTCGACGTAACCAAAACAGCACCAACACCGGTACCATTCACGTTAACGGCCCCATCAAACATCAGAATCCATTCGGATTCAGGGTCAGGCCCCTCCTCCGGGATCGGTTCCTCACAATCTTTCGATCTGAGAAACATGATGTCCTCATCAGGGAATTCAAACTTCATCGGTTGATAATCCTCAATAGGTTGCTGGGTGAGGTAATCAGACAATACACTCCCCTTGATTGCTTTCTGAGAAGTATATTGTATATCATATTCAGTCAAAATCATTTGCCACCTCGCAACCCGTCCGGTCAATGCTGGCTTCTCAAAAATATACTTGATTGGATCCATCTTGGAAATCAATAAAGTGGTATGAACCAGCATATACTGCCTCAGTCGGCGAGCAGCCCAGACCAAAGCACAACAAGTTTTCTCGAGCAGTGAATATCTTGTTTCACAGTCAGTAAACTTTTTGCTAAGGTAGTATATGGCATGCTCTTTTCGACCAGACTCGTCATGCTGTCCCAATACACACCCCATAGACCCTTCGAGGACCGTCAAGTACAGGATTAACGGTCGTCCCTCCACAGGAGGCATCAGAATCGGAGGCTCTTGCAAATACTCTTTTATCTTTTCAAATGCCGCTTGGCACTCATTATTCCACCTGACCGTTTGATTTTTCCTCAATAACTTGAATATAGGTTCACACGTGGCGGTTAGATGAGATATGAACCGTGAAATGTAGTTCAATCTACCTAAGAAACCACGAACCTCTTTCTCCGTCCTCGGTCCAGGCATTTCTCTTATTGCTTTTACTTTAGCAGGATCAACCTCGATTCCTTTTTCACTTACAATGAACCCCAGAAATTTACCGGGCCGCACCCCGAAAGTGCACTTGTTCGGATTCAACCTCAGTCTGAATTGTCTCAGCCGGTCAAACAACTTGGCCAGATCTACCAAATGCCCCTCTTCTGTTTGGGACTTTGCTATCATGTCATCAACATAGCATTCGATTTCATGATGAATCATATCATGAAACAAAGTCACCATGGCTCTCTGATAAGTAGCACCGGCGTTCTTGAGACCAAATGGCATCACCTTATAACAAAAGTGCCCCATGGTGTGATGAACGTTGTTTTCTCCATATCATCTGGCGAAATTTTGATTTGATTATAGCCAGAAAAGCCATCCATGAAGGAAAACACCGAGAACTGAGTCGTATTATCTACCAACACATCAATGTGAGGTAGTGGGAAATCATCCTTCGGGCTAGCTCTGTTCAGATCCCGGTAGTCCACACACATTCTCACCTTTCCATCTTTCTTCGGGACCGGCACAATATTTGCAACCCAAGGCGGATAATTAGTGACAGCTAGGAAACCAGCATCTCACTGTTTCTGCACTTCCTCTTTAATTTTCATGGCCATCTCAAGTCGGGTTCTGCGCAACTTCTGCTTCACTGGAGGACAATCTGCTCTCAACGGTAGCTTGTGCACAACAATATCGGTATCCAACCCTGGCATATCTTGATAAGACCAGGCAAAGATATCAACATATTCTTTCAACAATGCCACCATTCTGCTCTTGACACTCGCCTCCAAAGCGACCCCAATTTTCACTTCCTTTCTGACCTCGTCGGTACCCAGATTCACAATCTCAACTTGCTCCCCGTGCGGCTGAATCACCTTCTCCTCTTGTTTTAATAACCTGGCTAATTCCTCTGGCAGTTCGCAATCTTCTTCGCCTTCTTCTTTGGCATGATAGATCGGATTGTCGAAGTCATATGAGGGTGTAACAGGATTGTTATCAATGAGATCCGGAGAATGATCGCATCTGCATGAATGTTGATTCATTGCTTTAGAACCGGAGCGAGACAAATTGAAAAAGAAAAATGAAAACATTGCCATTTTTTTATTTTTGTTTTAAACTGCAAAAATAAATGAAAAACAGGGAACACCGCTTTTAATGAAAAACATCCATTCATCAATGATGCAAAAAATTGCAAAATGAAACATGAGGTGGCCCTTACAATGAACCATTACGTTTCGGGCAAAACGTATGGCTTCCATGCAAATAAAATTGAAAACAGAAAATATTACTCTTCAAGTAGAGTGAAAGTGATGATCTTTTCAACCTTCCAGTTCTGGACTTCCATCCCTGGTACGCACGGTTTTATCCATTGATCTATCTCACAATCACTGTCAACTTCTTCACTCACCATACAAATGTGATCTGGATCCAGCATTCCAGCACTGGTGAACGTGACTGACGGACGACGTCCTCTACCTTGTCCAGACGAGCCTCGGCCCGGCTGATAACCAACCCCGAATCGGTCTTTCTTGGCGGCTATGTCCATCATCTTCCCCCAACCTGGAGCTTCTCCACTCTTCACCACTTCGGCAGCCTGCTTATACGAAGAAATGGACGGCTTCTCCTCTTCTTTGGCAAAAAGAGCATTATCCACCTTGACGGTTTCGAATGCTTGACTTGGTGTTTCCCATATCTCACCGTCCATTTCAACATATTTGAACGACGATAGGTGGCTGACGAAGATATCCTCCTCCCCACAGACTGTGACGACCTGCCCGTCCCAGATATACTTCAATTTCTGGTGCAAAGTCGAAGTCACTTCCCCAGCAGCATGAATCCATGGGCGACCCAACAGGCAACTGTATGCCGGCTGAATATCCATGACATAAAATACCGACTTGAACACCTCAGGTCCAATCTTCACCGGGAGCTCCACTTCCCCAAACACTGCCCTCTTCGAACCGTCAAAAGCTCTCACTATCAGGTCAGTGGGCGTCAAGATTAACCCTTCACAGTCCAGCTTCGCCAGGGCTTTCTTTGGCAACACATTTAAAGAGGAGCCGGTATCAACCAACACGTGCGAGAGCACGGCCCCTTTACATTCCATAGCAATGTGTAATGCCCTATTATGATTCCGCCCATCCACAGTTAGATCCAAATCGGTGAAACCCAGCCCATGGCTGGCATTGACATTTGACACCACCGTCTCTAACTGATTGATTGTGATCTCTTGGGGAACATAGGCTCTCTTTAGTATCTTCAATAAAGCCTCTCTATGCCCCTCGGAGCTCAGCAATAAGGACAAGATCGAGATCTTGGATGGGGTATGCTGCAAATGGTCAACAAGTTTGTACTCTGACTTCTTGATGATCCTCAGGAATTCTTCAGCTTCATTATCAAGTTCTTTCTCCGACCCACCAGGCGCCGGTGTCACCACAGGAGTACCTTCATTTACCACTTGTTTCCCTCTTGCCCTGGCTAAAGCCTCGGCCTTTTCTTTCTTTTCTTTTTCTCCTTCCCCACTTCTCAAAGCATCAGGGGCAAACAACCTTCCACTGCGAGTGAAACCACTATGTCCGGCATTATCCACCTTTGAAACGGTGGTTTCATCTGCAGTCTGATCCTCCAACTTCTCCCAATTACAATATACTTCTCCACCATAATGCCACGGCACGGCATCATCTTTGTCATAAGGAATTGGCCCAGGTACTGTGATGGTAACTGGAGCCGCGTCTGCCAGCGTTGACAAATCAACCGGATCGAAATAGATGGTTATGGTGGAGATATCTTCCTTCCCCGAATCAATCTTTTCAAATCTGAGGCTTCCTTCATTCATCAGCCTCTGGACAGCCTCTCTCAACAGTACACACCCATCAGGAACAACAGTGCACGCAGCACAACAGTCATCACAGCCCGGAAAGACCCCATTCTTCAACAATTGTCGTTTGACCTCAGCCAACGGAGTCTTCAACTAGTCTATACTCATCAGCCCCACTGTTCTTCCACCCTCTAAAATTGCATTCACCCCCATTTGACCATGCGCGGGCATGGGATTAGCATTAACATTTGGAGACGGTGCAAAATTGATTGCCTTAGAATCCACCAAGTCCTGGACCACATGCTTAAAAGCTTTACAATTTTCTACATTATGTCCAGGGGCACCTGAGTGAAATTCACACTTGGCATTCTCATCAAAACTGGCTGGCCTCTGATCGGGTCTCAAAGGAGCCAAAGTCCTCAGTTGGACCAACCCCAAGTCTTTCAGCTTCTTCAGCTAGAATGAATAGGTTACAGGTGGTCTATCAAATTGACGATCATTCATTCGCCCTCGCACCTGATACCCAGCCCTCTGTGGTCTCTGTTGAAATGGTTGCCGTTGTTGTTGCGGTTGTTGCTGTTGTGCAGCCTGATTATCAGCAGGAATGGTTACCGCAGCAGTGTGCTGGTAGTAACGATCCCTACTCTGTCCTTTTTGGGTATACACTGCACTGGTATCACCCTCCTTTTTCCTCTGACCATTTCCAAAGGGCTTCTTCGATCCAGATGACGAAGCATTACCCTGTATCTTCCCCAGCTTCAACCAACTTTCAATTCTTTCTCCAGCCACCACTATATCAGCAAAGTTAGTAACCGGGCAACCAACCATTCTTTCTGCAAATGTCCCCTGAAGGGTACCCATAAACAGATCCGACATTTCTCGGTCTACCAACGGAGGTTGGACTCTGGCAGCTAGCTCCCTCCACCTCTGTGCATATTCCTTAAACCCTTCACTAGGCTTCTGAGACATACCCTGCAGTTGGGTACGGCTATGAGCCATATCAGCATTGAACTGGTACTGTTTAAAGAATGCATCGCCAAGATCCTGCCAGCTCTTGATGTCAGAAGATTTCAATTTGGTGTACCATTCCAAAGACCCTCCAGACAAACTGTCTTGGAAGAAGTACATCCACAACTTCTGGTCCATTGTATAAGCAGAAATCTTACGGACGAAGGCCTGGAGGTGAGTTTCCGGGCAAGAACTCCCATTATACTTGTCAAACGCAGGCGCTTTGAACTTTTGCGGGATCACAATCCCCTCGACCAGCCCCATATTCGACATATTAACAAACCCCAGAGTAGCATGGCTTTCCAAAGCTCTTATCTTCTCCGCCAGCACCTGAATCTCTTTATTTGGCGGTTGAACACCGTATTGGCCAAATTGTTCATTCAACATAGAGAATTGGTCTGCTTCTCTGTCCTCCTCTATATCCTCCTCCGCCCCAAAGAAAGGAGGAAACAGGTTGTCCTTCATATTGTTACCCATCGGACCTGGTCTACCACTTGTGGCAGCACCAAACCCCCTAGCATTGTTGATCACCACGCCAGCAGTTGTCTTCTGTCCAAGATCTCCTCCATCCCTGGAACCACCGAGGCCATGGTTAGAGACACCTTCTAAATTAATACCACTGTTGGCAGCTGAAGCCCGCTCGAGCTTCTCCATTTTATCAGCAAGTGCCTTCTGGCCCACAGCAAACCCTTGCATGACATTAATCAGTTCGTTCATCTTCTCCTTCAGCTCAAGAATATCTGTGTTGGGTAGATCCATCAGCCTTGGTGTGTTGCGTCTGGTAAAGTATCTGTGCGGACGGGTTGTGTGCAAGGGAATGACTCTACGTGCACGAGCAATGATTCCTGAAACAACCAAGCACGTTAGAAACTGACACTTGCAAAATAGAAGACAAGTTATTATGATTATGCATGAATGAAATGTCTATCCATATGAGGAACACTCTGTCTTGCGATCCTGGCTTCATCGAGACAGATAATAATCTGGCAGCAATATTCTGATATTCAATCATCTGGTTTCATCATACAGATCAGAGATAGATGATTTAGCAAAGATATCACCCAACCATGTGTGTGCTGTGTGAGTGCATACAGGAAAGCAAATAAAGCTTGAAGCTCGATCACTGAATGAAAATAACCACTGTATACCAAAAATGGCCAATAAGAGCAAGAGTCATACATCGAGTCTGATACAAATCAAATACAATTCTCCAGAATCAGAAAGAAAATACAAGCAAGTGAATTCCGTCAACAGGCCTGACGGTAATCCAACACAAATAAGAAAGGTCTAGTCTGACGAAGGTCCCACAGAAGGCCCTACATCATCAACCATCCTGGTAAACTTCACGGCGAACCTGAGCTCGGTGTTCTCCTGCTGCAATCTCCCCACCTCCTTCTGGTGAATCTTCATCTGTCTGAAGTAATGATCCCTCTCAGCAAGATAATGATCTCTCTCGGCAATATAATGATCTCTCTCAGCAATGATCTTCACGTTCTCTGTTTCCTTAATCTTCAGCTTTGCCTCCCACTCAGCGATAAGGACGCTGACTCTGTCGTCCCTCTGATCCCTCACAAGGATTTGTCTCCTCTTCTCATCTTCAATGACCTTCGAAGCTCTAGCCAACCTCTCCTTGGTGATGTCGTGCTCCCTTATGGATGACTCTAAAGCTTGGCTGACCTTTCCATAATAAGCGGTGTCTATCTCAAAGCGTTTCACCATAAGAGCATGTCTCTTATCCTGGTCTTCCATTTTCCCTTTGATTTCCTGATTAGCCATTTGGACTCTAGAAACACTCATCTCCAATTCAGTCTTCTCTGCATGCAGCTGATCTCTCTCCCTCTTCATCTCTAAGAACTCTTCCATACTGACAGAAGAATGTGATTCCTCAATCAACGGATACCAAGGATCAACCACAGGAAATGGTAGACAAGTGAGCTCCACTCTCTTGCTAAGCCAGTCATCAAACGGAGGCAAAGACCTGTTATTAGCTCTACCCCAAGAAAACTTGCCTTTCCTTTGAATGCTGCGCCATGCATCAGACACTTGCCTCAACCGTGACTGGTTACCCTCAACCGGGAAGTACAAAGTTTCCTGAATCTCACTCTTGAGAGGAGGAACCTCCATAGCGAATCCCATTTGCCTCTTAAGAAGTGTCGGGTTATAATTAATGCAACCCTGAACTCCTATAAGAGGCACATTGGGAAAACCCCCACAACTGCAAATGAAATCTTGTCCAACCCCACTACCGTGAGTCCAAGCTATGTCTTTGGCTCGCAAACCCATCAACTTGGTCGCCCAATTTACAGTATGGTCAAGAAGAACAAAAGCACCCCTGGAAGGAAAATATCCCATAAACCATTTGTATAGTAGCTGAGCACAACATTTGATTAATCCCCCACGCCTCTTCTCGTTCCGATTATGGACCGAGTAATAAACATCCCCAACCAGGGTAGGAATAGGATTCTTCTGAGCAAACAAACGGATGGCATTAATATCCACAAAGTTCTTCTGGTTAGGGAACAAGATGATTCCATAAACGCTCACAGCAATCAAAGCACAGACAGCTTTCCAGTCACCCAAATCAGCATACTCCTTGGCTTTAGCCTCCAAGAAACTTAGATGAAAACTAGGCAACTTCCCCTTCTCTTTCAGACCTCCTTTAGTCACCTCTAGACTCAAATAAAGAGCACGGGAGATCCCACTAATATCAGGTTCTTCCTTAGTAGCATAGAAAGGAACCTGATTTCTGATCTGAATGCCCAAGATACCAGCATAGTCCTCCATCAAAGGCCCCAATAAGTAATCCGAGAAAACGAAACATCTCAAACCAGGGTCATAAAACTGGAGAAGAGTATGGATGGCGCTCCTATCCCTGTCAGTGAGCCTGAAAACCATCTTCAGAATACCCCCATAAGTCTCACGGAACATCCCCACATGGTCAGGTGTAATCAATGCTATCATCTCCTTCAGCACACTGATCTCTGGATCAAAGAAACTGTAGACAACATCGTCCTTCAAACCAGGCCTCATTTCTGAGCAAAGAAGTCTCTCAATCAGGATCTCAACCAAGAATGTCCCCTGCATATGGATAAACATGAGTTAGATGCGGATAAATGCAAAATGAGAATGATGTTGATGTATGAATGCAATGCACTGTGCCATCCTCCAAATCATCTGATCATCAACTGTACAGAAGCCCCGATCTCTGAACTGATCACAACCATCTGAGGTACTGAGTAACCACAAATCCAACTTGGGGTTCCGAAATAAATGGAACGGAAGGATACATCACCATCATCACCACCATCACAGAGAAAACACTGAACTGATAGCCACAACAATCTCTGAATCAACCCAGGGAATCCTGAAATAAACGGATCCCCACTGATAAATACCACGGACAGAACTCCGGCGTCTCAGAAATAAATATCCATAAATCCGACTTATAAACAGGACTCTGACCAATAACTGAACCCTTAGTCACCATCACAGTCACCATCAGAACATGTATCTGTAAGAATCAACCCTCCCCTCACAGGTGAATTCTAATCAGGTCATCCTAAGGCGGATAATGGTCTCGACAATCGGGAAAAGATACTCAACGGGTTTGCCCTTTCGGGTGTGCCGTTGCAGCTCTCATAAGATCGTCTAAACCAAAGATCCGGGAAAGAACGGTCACCGAAGTCAATAGCTCAAAAGAGGTAACCCAACCAAAGTGGAATACTCCACAATGGAAGAGCTCTCTCAGATGAACCTCGTCCGGCTTGTGGTATGTCACGTCACAACAACATGCCCAACCAACATGTGAGGAACGTGAGACCATACTAATCCTAGGTGTATACTCGGGCCTGGGTTTTAGCCCCACTCAGAACACCCACCCCAAATCATAGGACCCAACCTGTACAGAATCAACACGATGATAACATGATGCATGCAAACATTTATGCAAATATACACACAACATAATAATCATAAATGCAATAAATAGAGCAACACAAGCAACCTAAACTATCCTAGAGAGCGCTAGGAGTGACTCGCTTAGGGAAGATGGACCAGCAAGAGGTCAACTTGTTATCCCCAGCAGAGTCGCCAGCTGTCGCATCCGCGAAAAACAACCGGCGGAAAAAAACAAAACAAACAGAGCCGCCACCGTGCGTTATTTATCCCAAAAGAGGGAAAGGAAACGCTCGAAGTAAACCTGGAAAAGACATGGTCTCGCGACCAAAGAGAGATGGGATCGGGAGTCGGTTATACGAAGGGAAGGTATTAGCACCCCTACGCATCCGTCGTACTCGACGGGATCCACGCTCAGAAGAATAGGATAAGGTTGCTAAAACCGCTCAAAAGAATGCACACACACTGGAATCAGACACAAATGGAAGAAAATGGGGAACAGGCTCGCTAGGATATCGCATCCTATGCCTACGTATCTCATCTGGAATGAGAATCAGAGCTACCGTAGTTCGGCTCACGCACGCCAAACAAAACACAAACAGGAAACCGACTACCAATCGCTGGACTTATGTCAGACTCCACACAAACAGGCAAACATGGAAACCGAATGCCAATCACTGGACTTACATCAGACTCCAAGGAAACAAGAGGTTAACCGGACGCTGAGTCGTCAAAAGCAACAAAAAAGTTGAACAAACAAGCTAACAGGGAGTCTGGTACTCGAGCCTGCTAGCTGTCAAGCAAACACACGCAAAAAAGGAAAAGGGTGCCCGGAGAGATCTCGTACGATCTCCTGCCTACGTACCTCATCTGGTATGAGGATCAGGGCGACGTAGTTCCCCTGAACAGGGAAAGAACTTCTAACCTAACCAGAGACTGGGAAATGACAAACTAGAAGGGAGCCTGACTCGAGCCTAATAGTTATCATGCAATCCACAATGGTCCTAGGTTGAGGTTTCTATCTAACTTGCACAGGGAGCAAGCTATCCTAAACAGCACAGTCAAACAACCACAAGCACAATAAACAATCACACACACTATATGCAATCAATTGGGCTCATACAAGGTTAGGCTGTGAAACACAAGCCAACTGGAATCGGGTGTAGTTAGCTCTTAACCCTAACATTGAGAGTTAGGGTGAAGCAGATGAAATGGGAAGTGAGGGTAAGACCTCACAGCTCTTATCCCTGGCCTGGGAGAGCTTGACTCAAAATAGAAGATGTGGGAGTTCAGAATGTAGGAACTCTTCTCCACAAGTGACTGACACAACATGATCTTGGGTTATTATCCATAATGCATCAACACAAGGTGTGTGAGCAAAGTGAATGACACACTGAGTAGCAGGAGATGGATTACACATCTCTTTTATCTGCCAATTGCCTCTTAAGAGGTCTTTACCTGCTTGGCACAAAAGTAAACATTCACAAGCATTGCCTCTTAAGGAGGGCTTCAGACAGGTGCCTGCCCACATAACATGACAGGTCTTCCAGACTACATGAAGTCAAAGGAGTTATACCTCAATGGTTAAGCAACCAAGCAAAGCAAAGTTCACAATGAACTTAAAGCAATTTAGGTACCTGAAAAAAATCTAAACCAATCAGTACACAATGCAATCAACCAAACAGACAACAGTCATCAGGCAATAGTACACAATCAGACAAAGCATCAAGCATCAATGTGCAAGGCACAAGCTATTAAGCCACTTGGCCTCAAAGCCTACAAAACAACTCAAGGTTAGCCAACATCAACCAATTAATCAACTCAAATGAGTGGACCAATCCAACCATGGCAATGTGCTTCTTAACCTGAAATCCATAATCCAAACAGTGAGTCCAAACCACTAGGTCAAAGCCTAGGGTCAAAAATAGGTCAAACATTCAAAACAGAACATGAAATTTAACATGAATCAACTTCATTCAATCAAGAACACATTCCAAAAGGTCCCATATCAATATCATTAACCAAATGTATTTCATGAACCAAACATGGCAAGGTATGCAAGTTGTGACCACATTGTGACATCAGAAGAAATAAATGCACATTAAATCAAAAATAATTCAAATAATCTTGGCAAAATTCATGAGTAAACAGGACATACAACATATTCATCACACATAAAATTAGGAGCATTGTACATCATTAGGCATGGCAATCACATATCATAAGTCAAGACAAGCACAAGACAAGCACATGTGTGACACAAATTGTCACACCAAGTTCGCATAGGCATAAAACAGAAATGGTAATTGGTAAAAACCTCAAACCAAAGCCAAAACAACACTCAACATGTCTTGAAGTAGTGTGCAAAAATTCAGAAGCATTGGATAAGAAACAAGCACTTTGTGATCAAATGAAGTTCAAGGCAATTTAAAAGCTCAAATGTGACCATCCAGAATGAAAAATCTCAAATAAATCAGAAATGATCCCAAAAATTCCAACAAAAATCATGAGCAATCACAACATCTATAACATGCATCATACAAAAAATCAAGGCAATTGGAGATCATTTGGCATGGCAAACACATCAATCAAGTTGAACATCACAAGGTGTAACACAAATTGTCACACCTAACTTAGCATAATCATAAAACAGAGATGACAATTGATAAAAATACCAAATCAATACCAAAATGTCAAGCAAAGTGTCTAGTTATAGCATGCAAAATTTCATGAGCATTGGATCAAAAACCAGCATTTCACAAATGTATAAGCAAGGCAAGGTACAAAATGAATACATGTTCAAGTCTCCTAGCACCAAAAATAATCCAGCCAAGCACAATTTTGGAATTAATGATCAAAAAATAATAGACAAAAAATGCAACACAATGCAAAAAACCTGGCAATTTTTGGATGATTATTCAATTTAATATGAATTTTGCAAGTTGAAGAAAAATTAAAAAAAAGTATGAAGCAAGCATATGGAAATGAATGGAGGGAAATAAGAGAAATAGCATGGCATTTGAATTATCACATTGGCTGGGAATCGAACCGGAACACAATTCAAATAGTTGGCGCCATCAGCATGAAACGCTGCGTTCCATTTATGTGCTGGCAAGCAAAGACGCGGTCAACACAGTCAAACATGGGAGAGCCAATCAGACGCGTGCATGGGCTTTTCATGAGCCAATCAGAACGCTAGCCCTAACAATACATGCAGCAACGCTTTTCTGTTGCCTAAAGAATCAAAACCGTGGCCAAAAAACTGGAATTCATCTTCTTCAACACGCATGCATATGAACAGTAGCATCTCAAGAACATCAAGAACAAATTTACCAGAACTCTCAATTAAGGACATCAACAGGTAGTATATTCCATGGAGATCACGAATCAATGAACATTTAATCATGAATCAAACACATCAAAGAGAATCGAGCAAATCAAATTTCATGCATGGAACTTTAATCTACCATAACTCATTCAATATTGCACTAAAATTCGCGATTCAAAGCTCAGAATCATCAGCACATCAAGATCTATAACATCATAGCAAAGGAATTCAAAATTACGAGATGCGATTTATAACCTCTTGTAGAGCAGATCCTTTGAATCGTGTTATCCAGGCCTTGTGATGCTCCAAAAGTCCTCTATGATACTTGTATGAATGCTTGGATGAAAGCTTGAAGTTCAATTGCACTTGATTCCACCAGAATTTGGATTCACCATGGATGCCTTCAAGCTTCTAGCATGAACAGAACAAGCACGATTTGCTATGATTCCACCTCCAAACTTGCTCAGTGATACTTCAAGGTGATGAATCAAGCAATGGAATATGATTTGTTTGAAGAAATTGCAAGAAAAATTGAGAGAAAAAATTTGATGAATTGAGATCTAGATCTGAAATTATGAGAAGCTAACTGAAAAACAGTTATGGTTTAGGCTTATATAGGTTCCACTAATCAAGCTTTAATCAAGTTTAAGCCAATGCAAAGTGTAATTAGTAAGAAAGAGGTGTAAGTGCAAAAATGAGTTTTTCACCCTATGCATGAAATGCATAGTGAATAGTGCACGAATTCTGATTCAAATTCACTTAAAATGCTGTTTTGGAGCCAATGGAAATGGTGTAATGTTCAAATAATGCACAAATTTTAAATTCCATATTTTCCCTCCAAAAATCAAAGGAATTTCCAAATGCTCATGTGAATGTAATGCATGTCATGTAATGCAAGATTTGGAAATTAGAGGTCAAAATAAGAATAATGCAAAAAGAGCCATCCAATTTGGAGTTATGGTCGAGAAGTTATGCTCATTTGAAGTTCCATGTACACCTTGTCAAGTTTTGATCATATCTCCTTAACCACACATGCGAAATTGATGATCTTGGACTTTTTAGAAATGGGAGAGAAAGATCTACAACTTTTATGTTCAACAAAATTTCATTTGAAGCTTTCTTGATGATGTAATCTTGAGTTGAAAACCTTTCCATTTTTGGCAAGTTTGAATTATAGGTCACTTTCTATTTTTGGCAAGTTTTGACTGGACCTCAAATTCCTCAAAGTGAGTGTTTGAAATATCAAATGAGACTTGTTTGAACATGAATGAAGTATTTCTACTCACTTCCCACCTTCAAATCCAACAGTTGACTTTTGTTGACTTTTGTGGTCGACGGATGACTTGGTCATGCACAGATGATTTTGAGCCTCAACCACTTGATGGAATAACTCCAAAACGAAACCCTAGCTTATACAAGCTCAATAAAATCACATGATGATCTCCATCTCAATAAAGACCTCATCTCCTTGAAAATCCCTGATTGGCATAATGCAACTGATTAGGGTTGACTAGAGGTCAAAACCCTAATCCCTAGGAGTCTGATCATAAACAATGAACCATGGTGATGATAATGTACCATTTTAACCAAGATAATACCCAACCTTCTTGAGGAACCAAGAAACCCTAATTGAAGCACAAACCTCAGATGATTAGTGATCAATTCATGAGACCCTCAAGCTTGAATCTCTTAACCTCTCTATCTTCTGAGCAAGACTCAGGAGGATGACTTGCTTATTTCACATGATATGCAAAGATGTAATGCCTAAAGTCCTAAAAATGAGGTGCAATATGCTAAGCTAGTCCCAAGAGAGGAGGGCAAATTTTGAGGTGTTACAATTTCCCTTTGCAAATTCCGTTGGGCTTAGCCATTAAACGCAATATTTTACCTTCCACACCCTTGTTTCACTATATGTTGGCCATATTGGATCCAACAATATTTCTTTATATTTGGACTTATTCTTTTGGGACCAAAACCCCTATTGTTAAATTCTGCACTTTATGTGATCTTAGGATTATTAAATTAGAATTTTTAGAAATTTTGAGCTTGGATTAGTAATAGAATTTTCAGAAATGTTGATAATTAGTTTTAATTAGATTTTTAGGAAATTAGAACTAATTAGATTTAATTGATTTTAATTGATTTTTATGAGTAGAATTTAATTCAATATCAATATTCTTGTAAAATACTCATTTTGCCTCTTTAGGGCTTATTTTACTATTTTTAGCCAACAAATGCATGTTCCTTTAGGACTAGAATTTGACTTAGAATATTAAATAGTTTTAACAAATGCATGTTCCCCTTAGGAGTAGCTTATGAATTCAGTTCTAACCCTTAGATTGGGATTAGTCATAGATTTCAAATTAATTCAAACCCTCTGATTCAAATTGATGAAAAGAAATTTTGATCAATTAAATCCTTTGATCATGTATAACCCTAAAATCCATTCAAGTGAGCAAAAGTCACTAATCACTTGATAGGATTAATTCTAACGCTGTGGATCTCCAAACTTCAAAACCAGTCTTTCATGCAAGATATCCCAGTCACATTAAGCAGCAGATTATACAAGATAAATCATAGGTCAACACTTGGTATATATGATTCAAATTGAATGAAACGAGCCTTAAGTAATAAGGAATGATGAGACGGAGTTTTTCCTACACTTGTCTAGAGTAACTCTGCGTACGGGGCGTAGGCCCTAGCTATTCAGAGCATTCTCCCTTATTCATAGATTTTAGTGCAATACGAATCGAGTAAACTACCAAGTCTTCTTCATACAAAGTAACATCAACTCAATGAGCAGCAATGAGGATTCTTCTCCAACAAACTTGTCAGTAATGAGAAGTATCATTCACCATGAGCCTTAAGTAATAAGGAATGATGAGATGGAGTTTCTCCTACCCTTGTCTAGAATGACTTTGCATACGGGGCATAAGCTCTAGCTATTAAAAGCATTCGCCCTTATTCATAGACTTTATTGTGATTTTTATCAATCAACTGTGAAGTCTCTTCATGTTCCAATATCGACCAATCACTTCTTTTGCCTCAATCATCTTTCTTTCATCCCTAGTTGGCTGAACTATGAAAGCTCTGGCTTCCTTATTGAACTATAAGGATACGTAGACAAGAGAATTCAGATTCTTCGCGAGCTACCCTATTTATTAATTAATCATCCTTCATTCATCAATAAATTCCATCTTTTTGAGATCAAATCTACTTCTCCTTGGACTCCTTGTACATCCTTTTAGGACGATATAGCGGTAGTCCACCTCATGAACCAAGAGTTGTTTGGAACGTCCCCAAACATTTAATTCATTCTTTTTTGGCTAAGACGCATGTTTACTCTTTAATTCATAGTCTATATCCTTCATGGATCCAAGATACCATTCTTCTTTGATCTCGAACTGTTTGTTCCTCATCCAGTGATATACTACTCCTTGTACACGACAATACTTTCTTTTGGGCCCTGTATATACCCTTTTAGGACGACATAGCGGCAGTCCACCTTGTGAGCCAAGAGTTGTCTGGATCGTACCTAGACATTTAATTCATTCTTTTTGGCCAAGACGTCAGTTTAATCTTTGGTTCCAAGTTTACTTTCCCTTTGTGGGTTCCTAAAGTACCATTATGTTGGTGCAAGTTATACTTTTCATCACTTTCAATCTTCTCCTTTGTTCTCGTGGTTCCAAGAACTACGAATGCTCTAAATTTCTCATTGCATAGTGGGAATATGTAGGCACGAGGATGCGAATCCTTGGTGAGCATACTCCTAATTATTCCTTCTTCTGCCTTAGGGCACCACTCATATCTTTCACGATCCATTGTCTACCTTCGATCGTAAATTGTTCACCTAGTGACGTACTGTTTCTTTGAAATCTGTGACACTTCTTTTAGGAATTCCATATACACCCTTTTAGGACGATATAACGGCAGTTTGCATTTATGCCTAGAGTTGTTTGGCTTGTACCCAGACATTTAATTCCTTCTTCTTTGGTTAAGACGTTGCTTTCCTCTATGGTAAAAATCCTATTTCTCCTATGGATTCCAATATATACCTTTACCTTTGGTTTCAAACTATACCTCTGCAGTCACTTTTATCGAACCTTCAATTTTGTGACTTTGGTCATTCATCCTATTCATCCCCATGATGCATTCGTATTCTACCTTCATTAACCCAATATACCATTCTTCTTTGATCTCGAACTGTTTGTTCCCCATCCAGTGATATACTGCTCCTTGTACATAACAATACTTTCTTTTAGGCCCCGCATATACCCTTTTAGGACGACATAGCGGCAGTCCACCTTGTGAATCAAGAGTTGTCTAGATCGTACCCATACATTTAATTCATTCTATTTGGCTAAGACGTTGGTTTACTCTTTGGTTCCAAGTTTACTTTCCCTTTATGGGTACCCTTGATACCATTATGTTGGTGCAAGTTATACTTTTCATCACTTTCAATCTTCTCATTTGTTCTCGTGGTTCCAAGAACTACGAATACTCTGACTTTCTCATTGCACAGTGGGAATACGTAGGCACGAGGATGCGAATCCTTGGTGAGCATACTCCTAATTATTCCTTCTTCCGCCTTAGGGCAACACACATATCTTTAACGATCCATTATTTACCTTCGATCATAAACCGTTCACCTAGTGACGTACTGTTTCTTTGAAATCTGTTACACTTCTTTTGGGAATTCCATATACACCCTTTTAGGACGATATAGCGGCAGTCTGCATTTGTGCCTAGAGTTGTTTGGCTTGTACTCAGACATTTAATTCATTCTTCTTTAGCTAAGACGTCGTTTTCCTCTATGGTATAAATCTCATTTCTCCTATGGATTCCAATATATACCTTAACCTTTGGTTTCAAACTATACCTTTGCAGTCACTTTTATCAAACCTTCAATTTTGTGACTTTGGTCATTCATCCCATTCATCCCCATGATGCATTCTTATTCTACCTTCATTAACTTAATGTGATATATCAGTTATCTTTGAGCCAAATGCACTTGTACCTGAACACGTAATTCACCTTGTTTTCAGCTATACCATATAGTGGCAGCCTGGCTAGTCCACATATCGGTTAACGCCAGTTTTACTCTTGGGTTCATATTTCACGCCTTATTGGAGTGCACAATAGATAATTCTTTGGTTTAGACCATACATTTATCACAATTCTTTTCATCTCCCACCACTAGTTCTTTGAGCTACGGAGCTCTGAATTCCTCATTGCACTATGAGGATACGTAGGCATGAGGGCCCCAATCCTCACCGAGCACTTTATCTTCTTTTCCTTTTCCTTCATTCTTTCGCAAGCAATCTTTAGATATCACACCTATTCGAGCAAGAACAATCAAAACGGCTCACATGGAGTACAATGGATGTAAGGGGTGCTAATAATTTCCCCTTGCATAACCGACTTCCTTACCCAGCATAACTCTTTCCCCCGGGTTTTATCGATGTTTTCCCTTTCCTTCATGAATAAATAAAGTTTGATGGAGACTCTGTTGTATGTTCGAATGAGCGATGCATTCAGATATATTTCTGCTAGCTTCAGCTGGCGACTCTGCTAGGGATTTTGCTTGTAGTTGGGGCCCTCTTCGTGAGCATCCCCAACTTCAGCTGGCGACTCTGCTGAGGAATTTGCTTCTTAGAGCATTTCCTAGTCACTAAAAGGAGTCGAGCCTAGTTTTGATTGCTTTCTTAGCTTGCTTAGGGTGTTTATCTTTGCGCTTTACTCGCTTTAACATTATATTCATTTGCTTTATATTATGGATATTATTTGTTATACTCTTTGTTGGATTGGGATAGATTACATGAGAGAAAAGCTCTATTCCCGAGCTTTAGTACATACACAGGATAGCAATGTGACTAGAGTCGTGTTTGACCTCCGTGGAGTTATTATGTGATCATGGTTAACACGAGACGTCGCACCTAGAGTAGATCTTTTTGGGAGCACCATTGTCTGACGAGTCAGTCGTCTAAGGCAATGGTATCTCAAAATGGTCCATTGACTCTAGGAACCTTTTAGGATTACCCTTTGAGGATAGTACATACATGTGAGGGGTATATGGTTTTTTTTTGCAGGAAACCATAGACTCTACATACCTTTATTCTCATGGACGTCAAACCTTTGGTCTTGCATCAGCCAGTATACACAAATTACTTATGTTGTTAACCTATGTTATTGCATTGCTGTATATGTCGGAGCTTTGAACCTGGGTTGCTATTCCAATAAGGATCTGAATCTATGGATGTTGCTTAATTATTTGCATTCTATCCCTAACATATGCATTCATTCATTTGCATTACATGCGTGTTAACCAGAAAACTCACCTTATCCATTCCTCCATCAGAAAGACAATGATTCGCTGACACCAATCATCGAAGAATCATGAAAAAGGGTAAGAGCATTGACAGAGCTGACATGGTCTTGGGTTTATTATTGGATAGCATGACAACGGACTTCCCAAATCAGGTTGTGATTGATGAGCAAGTCGAAGACGGTCTGAAGAAAGATAACACACTGAAGGTGTCCGCAGGCATTCGCCACTTCCTCCTCAAGAACAACGTTTACTACCACATCAGAGTCCTGCTCAAAGCAACTAGAAATTGAAGCAGAAGAAAATCAACTAGAAGAACAACGACCAAGAAGGGAGACGTCCTCGTAATGATCCAATTCCTATGAGTTATGCACACCTGCTACCTGTTCTGGTTAACGTTAGGACAATTGTACCTAAATAAATCGAGCTTGCTAGGTTTCCCTACAGTCGTAAGCATGACCCTCATGCCATATGTGGATATCATGTCGGACATGTATGGCATTCTATAGAGAATTATTACCCTTTCAAGACCAAAGTTCAAGAGCTCATTAATCATAAGTTGTTGTGCTTTACACTTGTAACTAGTGAGGCACCTACTGAGAAGAGGTTTGAATACAAGGGTCCTTCAATTCATGTGTAAGTTCCTCCACATGTGGTTCAACCTGCTATGTAGTATCCAAATCAAGGATACCACCCTAGAATGTTGTTGGCCTATCCTGGGGCATCGTCTTCTACTGTTGTTGCACATCAGTACACCTATACCGGGGCATCCTATGGCCCATTTAGAGTTCATTATGGTCATACTCCTAATCAAGTAGCCAATCATGGCTTGGTGCACTCTACTCAGATGTTCCCACCAGTGGCTACTCCTCAAATTCATCCTCAGTTGCAGGTATCTTTGGTGCATATGCCATACTACTCATTCCTACATGGTGTTACGTCCCAGTACCAGCAGCCTCCTCAGGTTCAAATTCTAAAAAGTCAATAAACTGCACCACGTAACCATCAAGGGCAGAGGCAAACCAAACGTCATGACAAGAAGCGGCCTCAACGTGATTAGATCCCTGTGAGATATGCTCATTTGCTACCTTACCTGGTCCAGCAAGGACTCATGGTGCCGAAGGAAATGCCACCTGCTGTTTACCCATATGGCCCGAAGTATAACCCTAATGTATCTTGTGCATTCCATGTTGGCTACGTAGGACACTCAACCGAGGATTGCAGTCTGTTCAAGGCCAGAGTACAAGAACTTATTGATCATAAGATCTTGTCCTTCTTTGGTGAAGGGCTTAATGTCAAGATTGAGGAGGGTGAGTGCAGCCATTGATGAAGAATGTTCAGAACTGAGGTAGCATCTGCAGAAGAATAATGAGGCCAATCACGCCAGCAATCATGTTGTTCTTCAATCTTTTTTCATTTGTAATGTTTTCTTGTTTGTCAATGTATTGTTCAATTGTGAACTTGCTTGTTTTTGAATAATAATCATAATGAAATAAACATGCATGCTTTGATTAAATCCATTCGTGTTCACTCATACTTTATTTATCAGTATTAAATTATTGCTCAAGCAAAATCAAAAGAGAATGATGCAAATAAAATGCGCAAGATCGTTGCATGTATGATTTTGAATAAGACCATGTTGATGACGTAAGGAATTATTCAAATCCCTAAACACCAAAGATATAAGGAAGTTAATCCCTAGTCAACCCCTTTGGACCTTGAAGTATTAGTTTTCTTTCTTTAACACATACAACCCGCATATTTAACCAGGGACATGGTAGTCTTCGGTTAGTTTTACCTTACGTTCAAATTTCAGAAAGAGAATATCTCATCAAGTGATCAATCATATCATATCTCTCTCTTGAGGATGGAATCACAAATTCAAAATGGTTATCCCTTACCCACAAAAGGAGTGAGATAGTCACGAACGTTGCAACAAATCAAACAAGCAAATGTCACAGGATTTGCTCCAAAAAAAATTAGATGAAATGAAAAATCAAAAGCAAATGAAAAGCCCACTAAGTCTAAAGCTTGAAAACAAGATTGACTTACACAAAAATCAGGGTAAACAAAACAAAAGGAACAAGGGGATCAATATCAAAATCCTTAACAAAAGCAAATCTCTATGACTGCAAATAAAAGCATAAGGTGAGTGATTATCACTCCAAATTCTCATGGTTCCTTAACCATCATTGATATTATCCTAAATCCTTTTCTGAAAGATGGGCGCTTGTTTCAAGCTAACTGAATGTAGGAATAGAGAACATCACGGAGAATGGGTGGGTTAGAATAGGTTTTGATCCTTATATCCTTTCGTTTTAAAACCGTGAACCAGACCATGTTACAACCCTCAAAATACCTAATTGAAACATATCTATTTAGAAAGCATACTATGGTAAGATCGTGTTAATCTGACTCCTAAACATTTGCTTGTCATTTGTATTGGTACTGATATGGCATTCTAATTAGTGATTTGTTCATTATATGTCATAATCTTAGTGAGCACACTTGAGTTTCAAAACTTGCATGAGCATTATATTACAACTATCATTTTCAAAATGAGCATTCTACATGCGAACAGATATTTGACTTCAAGGAAGCTTACACAATGGGAAGATTGAACAACTCTTCTGATATCCCATAACTCAGATCTCTTCAAGAGTTAGTCAACCTGGGGCAACCATGTCGAGATTCTACAAATCTCTATAAATCCTCCAGATAGAGGCAAAGTTTCTTTCAAAGCTCATATTGGGGCAAGCCACCCCAAGAGCATGAGAAGTCGATTACTCCCAAGATGGCTGATCAAGAGAATATAGTTTCAAGACGCTGGGGTAAGCTAGTTTGAGATCTTCATATGATGAGACTAATCCATAATTTGTAACTAGGGCAGTTGGTGCAAATACCCAGTATATTGGGGCAGAGGCAGGATACGCAGGTACATGCCCTCTCCATGCTTCAGACATAATCCAGAGGTGTTACAAGAATTGTTCAACTTGAAGTAGGTGTCGAAGAATCATGTCTATATGACCATTATCCTAGCCCAAAATTCCCACCTCCCTCTATATGATCACATGGCTTAACAATTGCATAAATCATTGTCATGCATAAATCGTGTCGTTTCACTCATGCACATCATGTGTATAACATAACATGAAACCGTGCAAACGAAAAAAGTAAAAATTCGAGTTTTATTGACTAACCCAAATCTTCACCTTAGCTTGGCTCTCATCACATTACATCCATTCCCAACAGGAAATTTTTTGGATACGTTAGTATTTAATCCTCTTCTACCTTGAATACCTGAAAAGCTTCCGCAATTCTTGTATTCAGGTTCAAGAAGATTAAATAGGGGAAGTTGTTGTATCCCAAAATTTTCCCTCCCTTTTCGCTTCTCATCTGACTTATCGCTTGAGACTCGTTCATATTCCATTCATGTGGATCATTCATTCATGATTAACACTTGCTAACAGGCATCATAGATTCAAGGTTTATGGTTGGTAAAAACAAAGGCTTTCCTTGAAGATTATGGTATTGCACACCTTATGGGTTGAAACCCTAATTCTTTACTTTGCTCCTATGGGATCTTGTGTTTAACCTTATGTGTAATTAACCAGACTTCTAAACCCTAATTATGGGTCCATGGTTTGAGGTGTAGCTTGTAGAGCATTGGGCTTTGTTTGAAACCCTAATCAGGGTTAGTTGGTATTCAGGTGCTTTGCAGGTTTGGCTTTCTGATCTACGTTCATCAAAACCCTAGTCCTTGGCTTTGAGGTTTGTGAACCCTATGGTTTGCATTGAGGTAGTGGAAACCCTGGTTGTGGTTCATGGCGTTGATGCACCACTTGAGTTTACTTCTCACCTGGCTTGAGATTCTCGATTGAAACATAGCTTTGAACCTTGACCTAGTAAACTCTAATTCATGGTGTTATGTGATTGATTTAAGGCATGTTTGCATTCATATTTCATTGACCTCATGGTCTCATGATCCATTTGATCCGAGTCTTATTTCATTCCCACTTCATCCTTTATTTTCATGGTTTTAATAAAATGTCAAGATTCATTCATGCTTTCATTTATAGTCTCATTGATACAAATTCATTGTCCATTTGATTAAGTCATTCCATGACCCATTAATTCCATGTCATTCATTCATTCAAAAATGTTCAAAAGTGCATCGAAAGCTTTTTGAATACATATTGAACAAGAAAGAAAGTCAAGCCATTATGCCTCACACATGAGCCCGTGCATCAAAAATATGGAAAAAACCATTTTTACTTGATGGCAATCGCTTAAAATGTTTTGGGTAATCGATTACCCTGCTTCCAAAAGCCAAAAAACCATTTTTACATGATGGTAATCGATTACCATGTTTTGGGTAATTGATTACCCTGCTTCCAGTAGCCAAAAAACACCATTATGCAAGATGGTAATCGATTACCATGTCTTGGATAATTGATTACACCTGGGACAGTGAGCCAAATTGCTGCATTTTTCAGCAATAATGCAGTTTCTTTTGCACTCCAAACCAGTCACAATGCTTGCATCAATACACATTGAAATCTTTACATAATTATGCAGCAACCAACCATATCATTTATGCATTGGACCATTCTCCTAACCTTTTAATTCACCAAACTTCTCAACATTTGTGAGTTACTCATAACAGTCCCAAGCTAATTCCAAACCACTTTGACTAACTCCAAGCCTCATTTAACCAATTCCAAGCCTCATAAAACTAACTTCGAACCTCCATTTGATCCAAACCTATAACCTATATAAAGACATCACTCTCATTACACCAAAATATCTCAGAACTTGATCATTCTCTCAAATGACTCATTGCAAATTCAACTTTTCTCCTCTCACTTCATCTTCTCTAATTTCTCTCCCTACACCAAATCTCAAACCACCATTGGAGCAAGCTTCACATTGAAGTTTGTTATCAATTGAGCTAAACGTCTTGCATTCAATATTTGTTCCTACATTCACATAATCAACATCAACAATAACAATTCAATTTAGAATTTTTCAGAGTCGATTCTTGAAGAGGAGGAGTTCATAGTAGAAGTAGAAGATTAAAGATTCCAAGTAGCATACATTTGGTTTTCACTTCATCTTCTTCATCTCCAACACCAAATTCCAAGAACAAAGCTCCGTTCTTGCAGGTCGGTGAAATTCTATCCTTGCTTGTTTTTTGAATTTTAGATACCACAATGTAGCTTATGTAGTGGAGAATCAAAATCCCAAGGTTTGGTGGTTTAATTCTCCTACATCTCCATTTAATTTCAGATTTTGTGCTTAGGGTTCTTGACTTTATTGGCTCAATTTGTAGAATTGATTAACTTTTAGTTAGAATAGATGATAGATTAGGATAGAAGAGGTTGAGAGGAGTAGGAAAGTGGTGCCTTTTCTTGATTCCGGCCAACTCGGCCGCCTCCGACGCAGTGGTGCCGGAACTCCGATAGGTGGTAGTTTTTGACATGAAAATTGAATATGGTGTGTAGAAATGATGAATCATTGTTGCTGAATTTTTCTCTCATTTCCTTTTGCAAATTTTGTTGGACTTAGTCATTAAATCCAATATTTTGCCTTCCACGCCCTTGTTTCACTAGAAGCTACCATATTGGATCCAACAATATTTCTTTGTATTAAGGCTTATTCTTTTGGGCCAAAACTCCTATTCCTGAATTCCAGACTCTATGTTAAGGTTTTGCACCTCTTTCCTTGGGCATGTTTATGATCTTAGGATTTTTATATTAGAATTTTTAGAAATTTTGAGCTTGGATTAGTAATAGAATTTTCAGAAATGTTGATAACTAGTTTTAATTAGATTCTTAGGAAATTAGAACTAATTAGATTTAATTGATTTTTATGAGTAGAATTTAATTCAATATCAATATTCTTGTAAAATATCCATTTTGCCCCTTTAGGGTTTATTTTACTATTTTTAGCCAACAAATGCATGTTCCTTTAGGACTAGAATTTGACTTAGAATATTAAATAGTTTTAACAAATGCATGTTTCCCTTAGGAGTAGCTTGTGAATTCAGATCTAACCCTTAGATTGGGATTAGTCATAGATTTCGAATTAATTCAAACCCTCCAATTCAAATTGATCAAAAGCAATTTTGATCAATTAAATCCTTTGATCATGTATAACCCCACAATTCATTCAAGTGATCAAAAGTCACTTGATCACTTGATAGGATTAATTCTAACGTTGTGGATCTCCAAGCTTCAAGCCCAGTCTTTCATGCAAGATATCCCAGTCACATTGAGCAGCGTATTATACAAGATAAATCAAAGGTCAACACTTGGTAGATACGATTCAAATTGAACGAAACGAGCCTTAAGTAATAAGGAATGATGAGACATAATTTCTCCTACCCTTGTCTAGAGTAACTCTGCATTCGGGGCATAGGCCCTGGCTATTCAGAGCATTCGCCCTTATTCATACACTTTAGTGCAATACGAATCGAGCAAACTACCAAGTCTTCTTCATACAAAGCAACATCAAATCAATGAGCAGCAATGAGGATTCTTCTCAAACAAACTTATCAATTATGAGAAGTATTGTGTGCCATGAGCGTTAAGTAATAAGGAATAGTGAGACGGAGTTTCTCCTACCCTTGTCCATAATGACTTTGCGCATGGGGTGTATGCCCTAGCTAGTCAAAGCATTCTCCCTTATTCATATACTTTAGTGTGATTCTTATCAATCAACTGTCAAGTTTCTTCATGTTCCAATATCGACCAATCACTTCTTTTGCCTCAATCATCTGGCTTTCAGCCCTAGTGGGCTGAACTACAAAAGCTCTGACTTCCTTATTGCACTATAAGGATACGTAGGCAGGAGAATTCAGATTCTTCACGAGCTACCCTATTTATTAATAAATCATCCTTCATTCATCAATCAATACCATCTTTTTGAGATCAAATATACGTCTCCTTGGACTCTTTGTACATCCTTTTAAGATGATATAGCGGTAGTCCACCTCATGAACCAAGAGTTGTTTGGAACGTCCCCAAATATTTAATTCATTCTTTTTTGGCTAAGACGCTTGTTTACTCTTTAATTCAGAGTCTATATCCTTCATAGATCCAAGATACCATTCTTCTTTGAACTCGAATTGTTTGTTCCCTAGCCAGTGATATACTACTCCTTGTACACAACAATACTTTCTTCTGGGCCCTGCATATACCCTTTTAGGACGATATAGCGGCAATCCACCTTGTGAACCAAGAGTTGTCTGGATTGTACCCAGACATTTAATTCATTCTTTTTGGCTAAGACGTCGGCTTACTCTTTGGTTCCAAGTTCGCTTTCCCTTTGTGGGTTCCCTTTGTTGGTGTAAGCCATAGAGGCCAATACTTTTGGTACTTGTATTGACTTATTTATTAATAATAAAAGGCTTTTTCTTTATTATGTTTGTCTAGTAAAGTCCCTAGACTAGATAGTCCGTTTAATGTATCAAGTATGACTTAATCATGAGATCACATTAAACATAAGGAAACTATTCTTAAAGTATCCATAGTCGAGCTTTATTGTGAAGTAGGATAACATTAAAGCATTAAGACTATTATGTATATAGACTGATGATCACATCTCATGGATCATGGATAAGGAGTTATCAAGTCTTAAACATAGGTATGAATATTAAGAGTAATATTTATACTGGATTGACCCGCTATGAGAATACTATATAGAATGTTATGCAAAGTTTCATAAGTTATTCTCATGGTGATAATGGTGTATACCACCTGTAAGACCCTAATTTTTGCCCTAAGATCCCTCATGGCATCATAACATGGCATTTGCATAGCCTCAAGGATCATAAGCATCTTGGCTCCTTACCTTTGGGTGGAACCTCTCTTGTGAGTGGTTTTAGATCACCAAGCATGCTTGAATTGTATATTATTGCACAAAAATATGTCACTAATCTCTTTTGTTTGTAGTTTGAGCAATCATAAGGTCTAAAAGGCTTCTAGGTGATCCTAGGGGCAAAGACATGGTCAAGAGAAAATGAAAGCAAGCATGGTAATGTTTCCCAAAGCTCTCATCCATAAAATATGCCTCCCAAGTATCTCAATTCATCATTTTGATCAAAGCAAGTCAAGGGGTTTGAGGCTTGTTTCCCAAGGAAACCCTAATTCATATGTTCATCAACTGTGCCTTGCTCATGAACCAACCTCAGCCCATGGTCAAATACAATCAAGGGAAGTTTTTTTAATTCATCATTTGATGCATATTTGAACTTATTTGAGTGTCCTCAATCATCAATCCATCATGATATGAGATTTGGACTTGATAAGTTGATCAGTCAATTCATCTAACTATTTTGAAATACACTGAGACCTAACATTTTATGTGTTGGTCAAATGAAGATGAACCCAAGAGAAAAAATGTTCTTAAGAACAATATGAACAACTTTCATGTTCATCAAAAATTTATTTTAAGCTTGGAAGGTCATCATCCATTCCAAGACATTATAGGTCATTTTGACTGAAACCCTAATTTTGGGTCAACTTACCAAGAACATAACTCATTCATTTTTCATGATTTTGAGGTGATACTTAATGCATTGGAAATCTTATTGTGTCTACTTCAAATGATATGTTTAGAAAAATTGCAAAATCTCAAAAGAAATACATGTGATAATGCAAAACATTATAGGTCACTTTGGGCCATATGTATTGAAATGTGAAAAAGTCCAACTTCAAGTGCCCATAACTTCTTTATAAAAAAATCCAAATGATGAAAAATTTAAGTCCAAATTGATTGTATTGAAAGATATACGACTGTCATGTTTAAGATTTTATCATTTGGAGCTTGCATCAGTGAGACATAGGGGCTTGAAAATTGGCCAAATTTGGAAATTTCACATATGCATGTTTTGCACCCTCCACTTCAAGCTCAAATTTCATTAATTTCCAAGGCCCAAATGAAGTTTTGATCAACATGACATTTGTTCCTTATGAAACAAGCTTTCCAACCATTACCCATAAGCCTATGTTTCAATGATGGAAATATAATTTTCAAAGAGGAGAACATTATAGTGCATTTTGTGAAATTCATTTCAAACACATTGCATGAGCTGGTGATATCATTTCTGCACGTTCAATTCATATTTGGTGATGTATAGCATTCAATTCCATTCATAATTGGGCCCTCCATGCGCCTGTACAGGCCCATGCATGGAGGCCCTTTTCTCCCATGCACACGAGTTAGCTCATGCATTCAGCCATCTCCATCTATAAATACCATGCCATAGCTTCACAATTCTTCAACCTAATGGCGCCTAAACCTCTGCTGAATTGAATCCACACCCATACCAAAGGAACAAATCTCATTTTTCTCTAAAAATTTCAGATCTGAATTTTAATTTCCTCGATTGAAATTTCATATCTAAAGTTCCTAGACCTTCTTCATTTGATCCATAGAAGCTTATGTTTGCAAAAGGAATCAAAGATAGTGACTCAATTCTTCATAATTCAAAGGTTTTGCTCAACTGCATTTTGCTTCGAAACAACTTCTATATTGCTCCATTTGGCTTGATTTTGTGTGATCTGAAGTCCTCTGCATAGAGGCATCATTATTGTGTTCTTAATTTGTGAAATCAAGCAAGTTCAGTTGAACACCACCAAAGTTCCATCTCTGATTTCTCTCTCAATAGGGATCTAGAGTGGAATTGAGTGGCATAAGAGTGATGTACATCACTCCACCTTTCATTTGGTACCTGGATCGTGCGTTTTGGTGCACATTTGCTCTTCTGCAAACTTGAGCTCTCACCGGAGCTAGCCGGAGAAGACGGTGGCGCTGGGCACCGTCTGGTCTCCAGATCCAATCGTGGCCATCCATTTCCATTTCCAGATCTAGTCATGGTTGTCCAAACTTATGACTTATTTTAATACGCCATGTGATTCAGTTGACTGAGGAACACGTTGGGCGCACGCTTATGGATGCTTGGATCTGCCAGCTCAATTAATGAGCTCAGATCCAATGGCTCACGCTTTTCCATCTTTTTTAATTCTGATTTTTTTTTCCATTTTATTTTTTAATTCCATTTCATTTTCTAAAATCCATATCTCTTTCATTATTGGTCCAAAAATTATATGACCAATTGCATTATTTCTCTTTTAATTTCTAGTTTCTAAAAAAGATTTTTAATATTTAATATTTTATCATTTGCTATTTTTTAATAATTTTCTCTTTTCTGGTTATTTTTAATTCATTTTAAATAGTTTTTGATATTCAAAAAATACAAAAATATTTTCTCAACCTCTTTGAATGATGATAGATCTATGAAAAATATTCTCATCAATTTATTAATTAATTTGAGATTCATTTGAGATTTTAGTTCAATTAGGTTATTTTAATGCATTTTTAATTGATTAAAAATAGTTTCTGACTTTTAAAAATGATGAAATTTTTTGTCAAACTTTGTTTGACCTTGTTGAACTTGGGATAAATCACTTGGACTTTTCAAAGTTGATTTGAAGTGAATTTGAAGTTTGACCTTTTCTTGTTATTTTAATTCAAGTATTATTTTAAGTATTAAAAATGCCAAAAATATTTTGTTTATTTCTTGACTTCTAATATTAATTTTGCTTCTGTTTTCTATTGTTTGACCTTAATCTTCTATATCTTTGGTCAACATTTGTTGGTTAATACATTCCATTTCATTTAATGCACTTTAATTCTTCATTTCTATTATTCATCTTCTTCTTCTTCTTCTTTTATTTTTGATCAATGAGTTAAAGATTGGTGGTTAGCATTGAGTAGGGAGGTTTAATCTTCCTTGATTCAAATCTAATTCATCTTGATCATGGATCAAGTGAATGGCTTTGCATTAAGGATAGATTGCTTTCTAAATCATGCAAAGGACCTAAATCAATACAAGATCATTTCTCATCTTCTTTTTGGCATGGCAAGTTGTTGGAGTTTGATTCACTAATCAAGACCTCTAACTTGTGTTGTTGCCTACATTATTATTGACCGGCCTCAGATAGTTGTGACTTCTACATAAGTCCAATTACGATTGCTTAACATAGCGCTAAATTTGCCTTATGTCACACTAACTACTAACAATAACAATTAACCATTAACATTTATTTCTTGCTCTTTACATTTATGCAATTTACTATTCTTGTACATATTATTCATTTGCATTTCCCCCTTTGCTCACTTGAGCACATGTTTATGTTAATGCAATTTGCCTTTTGCTCACTTGAGCACATATTTGTGTATATATTATTGTGCTTGTGTTTTGTTTTGATTGTTGTGGACCAAATGCAAACAAAATGGACAAATGGACTTAGTTTCTAGGACTTTCCCTATGCAAATTGGAGTAAAAGGACCTTAATGTTGAAGATGGACTAGAAGGATCAAACCTCTAAACTCACTCTTGTCCATTCTTGATTTACTTCATGGAGCTTTTGATGTGTGTGTTTTTTGTGCTAGGGAATTCTATGAGAGCTCAAATTGAAGAAGCATTGCCATGTTCATCCAAAGTGAAAGATACAAGATACATTGAGGATCTTCTAAGAAGCTTGTTTGATTGTGTTGATTGCTTGAGCTTACTATTATTATGCTTGCATATTCCAAAGGATGGGAGCTACTTGGATCATCAATATGATCTCAAGAGAGGAACTCCATTTGTGGTCTTGTTTCTTATCCCTTATCTCTTGTATGATTAGGACTTGTATGGTTTACCTTGGATTTAGTCAATATCTCTAATGGTAACGAATACCCCGCTACAAAAAAGTGGTGACTCTGCTGGGGACATTTGCCTAATGGGTTTTGCCTACTTTTCATATTTGTTGTATTATTGTGTATATTATTTTTGTGACATATTTTTGTGCAATTTGGGATTACTGTATTGTATGTAATGATTGAATTACTTGAATATTAATTCCTTGTATGCTTGGTGATCTTTGTGAGATGAGTTCTATTCCCAAACTCGAGTGCACTTAGGATAGGAGAATGGCATAGTCTTGTTGACTTGTGTGGAGTTATTCCTTAGCAAGTTGACTTGCAAGCCCATTCACTTGGTGGAGGTCATGTTGGGATCAATAATGTCACACAAGTAGTTGTGGTTAGACATTACTCTTTCCAATATAGACCTTAGAAGCCAAGGACCTTAGTTTACCAAGCCCATCTTGGCCTATTCTTAGGACGTAGTGCGAAAGTCGTTCAAGTGTAAGATTTGATACGATTGTTACGCGATACTACACTCATAAGAGTCTCTCTTGAAAATATTTTTGGAATACGAGTAGTCGTTTATCCAATAATATCCGAAAGATGGGATGATGACTATGGGAACCTCTTGTAGAACATGTTTGGCATGTTTAAACCCTAGTACACTCCCTTTGGGTGGTTCTTAACCGAGACTCCATGCTCGTGACTTGCAACAAACCCTTGATTCATGGTTGATCCGTTCTTGTGTATCCTTAATATCAATGGAACTTGGGTGTTGATAAGGTGTAAACCATAATTCACCAAAATGGATGATTGATATTAAGGATGACATGATCCATCCCATGACCTTTGTTTGGTGTGCTTTGCTTGATCCTTTAGTGTGATTGTTGCATTCATGCATTCATGCACCCATTTGCATCCATGTCATCAATAATGAGAAAATTTTCAAGGAACTTAAGAGGTCTATTTGCAAATTTTCAGACATGGAAAGACAAAGAAGGAATACAAAGAAGTACAGTTTCAGACAACCCGACTTGAAAGAGCTAAGGAATTTGACATCCTATGTATTAGATCCCTTGGGTTTCAAGGCTCGTTTTGGGAAGCTTCTATCTGTTCTGACTACTCAGGTGGACGAAGGATTGATGAGTGTATTGGTACAGTTTTATGATCCCTTATATCGTTGCTTCACATTTCCGGATTTTCAGCTTTTGCCCACGCTTGAGGAGTATGCCTACCTTGTGGGTATACCTATTCTAGACCAGTTGCCGTTCAGTGGCTTAGAGAGTGTTCCTACTTCTCAAGAGATAGCTGATATGTTGCATATAGATGAATCTCTTGTTGATGCTCATATGACTACCAAAGGTGGAATTCAAGGTCTCCCTTCTGAGTTCCTCATTGCTCAAGCTACTATGTATGGGAAGGCCATGAGTGAGGACGCCTTTGAATCCATATTTGTGCTTCTCATCTATGGGCTAGTGTTATTCCCCAACATCGACAAGTTTGTGGATGTGAACGCCATTAGGATTTTCTCTACTCTTAATCCCGTTCCGACTCTTTTGGGTGACACTTACTTTTCTTTACATATGAGGAATGCAAAGGGTGGTGGTACCATTGTGTGTTGTTTGCCTCTGCTATACAAGTGGTTTATTTCACACTTGCCGCAGACGGTCGCCTTCAAGGAGAACAAAGGATGTCTACGGTGGTCCATGAGACTCATGTCTCTCACTAATGATGATATCTTTTGGTACAACCGTGTTTATGATGGTGTGCAGATTATTGACTCTTGTGGTGAATTCTCTAATGTGCCTCTTCTTGGTACATGTGGTGGAATTAACTACAACCCTATTTTAGCACGTCGTCAGCTTGGGTTCCCCCTAAAGGATAAACCCAATAACATTATGTTAAAGGGTGTGTTCTTTCAGGAGGGTAAAGATCCCCAAGGCTTGAAGGGCAGGATGGTCCGTGCTTGGCGCAAGATCCATAAGAAATGAAGGAAGGAGCTAGGTCCGAAGAATTATATCGCTTTGGAGCCTTATACTTCTTGGGTGAGGAGGAGAGCTTCCGAGTACCTCATGCCTTACGAGTATCCAAGACCTACACCGTTGGTTGTGGCTGGGCCTTCAACGCTCCCTGATCAAGGAGTAGAGGAGTTGAGAGACGAAGACCGTTCGCGTGCTTGGATCCGTGAACGAGAGGAGTTGCTTCAGTAGATCAAGGAGAAGGATGCTCTGATAGAGTTCCTCGAACACCAGGTTATAGATGATCCTGATGATGCATGGACTTCTCTACTTCCTCAGTCTTCCAAGTTTTGGAAGAGGAAATACGATCGACTTGCCAAAGAAAAGGCAGACATGGAGGCAGCCTATGAGACAGAGGTGAAGAGGCTTCGTGCATCTTATCTTCCTGTGTTCAGAGCTTTAGATGATTGCTTCTAGGGTTCCATAGGATGTTCATCTTCCTTTCCTCTTGTATTTGGTTACCAAGACTGTACTTCTTTGGTGTAAAAATATTTTCCAGATATTATTGATGAGATATTTCCATATGTGATAAATGTTTAATATTTCAAATATTTGCAAATAGAACTCTAAAAGTTCCTATGATATAAAAGTTAAATCATATGCATTGCATGCATCATGTGCATCAACAGGTTTTGCTCCAAGCTTCTTGTTCTATGGTCTAACTCTATGTTCTTCATTTATTTTGAAGACAAGCTGACTCACAGGTACTACACCCGAGCCAACTCTGCAAGACTGATGGATCATTTGGAACAAGAGAACCACGAGCTGAAGGAAGAAGTAGCCAGATTGACTGCCCTGATGGAGTCATTCATGGCTGCCCAGAGTCAGTCTTCTCCGACACCTTCAACTCCTCCCTAGAGGACAGTCATTTCTGAGATTGTCTCTTCAACTGTGCTTGCGGCCAGCACATACTTTGCTCCAACAGCCATGCCAGCCGGATTCCCGTGGGGGATGCCTCCCAATTTCATGCCTGAGGGTCCTGCACCCACTTTTGCTTCTCTGTCGGCATCTAGCTCGGTCCTTGTTGTTCCTCCTCCTGTCGTGCATACTATGCCCAGAGTAGACGACACCATCTATCATTCTGAGCCGTCTGAGGGCCCAGATGTCTATGAAAAGATGGACGCTATGAACGACCAATTTCTTGAGCTTCACAAGGAATTGAAAACTCTCAGAGGAAAGGATCTTTTCGGCAAGTCTGCTGCCGAACTCTGCTTGGTCCCTAATGTGAAGATCCTTGTAAAATTCAAGGTCCCTGACTTTGAAAAGTACAAGGGAAATACTTGTCCTCTCAGCCACCTGGTCATGTATGCCAGGAAAATGTCGACTCAGACCGACAACGACCAACTGCTCATCCACTACTTTCAGGACAGTTTGTTCGGTGTTGCGCTACGGGTGTACATGGGCTTGGACAGTGCGAACATCCGATCCTTCAACGACCTTGGCGAGGCCTTCGTCAAGCAATACAAATACAACATGGATATGGCTCCCGATATAGATCAATTAAGAGCCATGTCCCAGAAGGACAAGGAAACGTTCAAAGAATACGCCCAGAGGTGGCGAGAGGTAGCAGCACAGATCGTGCCCCCGCTAGAAGAGAAAGAGATGACCAAGATCTTTTTGAAGACCTTGAGTTCTTTTTATTATGAGCGGATGATTGCCAGCGCTCCCTCTGATTTCACCGAGATGGTGAACATGGGGATGCGCTTGGAAGAAGGAGTCAGGGAAGGGCGCCTGACCAAAGAAGAAGGCTCTTCTACCAAACGGTATGGGACGTTTGGGAAGAAGAAAGATGGTGAGGCACATGATGTGACCTCCCATGTGAAACCAAGAAGACCCTCTGTGAGGAGGAAGACCGTGCGTCCTGCCGGTAATCAGCACCAGGTGGCTAATATAGCACCTGTTTTCAGAGATAATCAACAGTATCAGCATCACAACAATAATCAGCAACAACAACATCCGCAATATCAACAGCAACATCATCGTCCGCAACAGCAGGCCTACCAGCCTCGAAACAGTAATCAAGCCAACACAAGTTACGAGAGGAAAATGGTCACCTTCGATCCTATTCCTATGACATATGCAGAGTTATACCCCTTTTTGATAGAGAGGAAGTTGATTACTCCACGAGACCCACCGGCTATACCTACCAACCCCAGTGGTGGTATAAGCTTGAATTACATTGGGTTTATCATTCCGATGCTCCCGGACATAACGTGGAAAATTGCTACCCTTTGAAGATCAAGGTTCAAGACCTTGTGAGATGTGGCATTCTGTGTTTCGAGGACGTAGGTCCTAATGTGAAGAAGAACCCATTTCTCGAGCATGGGAAATCTGTCAACATGGTCCAGGGCTGCCCTGGCAAGTACAAGGTCAAATATGTCAGTCATATTCGACAATCTCTGGTCGAGATGCATAGACTGCTGTATGATTATAGTCATTATGAGCATGACCATGATAGATGTCGAGTTTGTTCTGTTAACCAAAGAGGTTGTCGCCGGGTGCGTAAAGATGTTCAAGAAATGCTGGATGAAGGAATCATTGAGATCCTTCAAAACAGAAATGTTGACGTAGATGCTGATAAAGTCAACGTAATTTCTCCAGTATTCCGGATCCCCGAGCCTGTTATCATCAAATATGATGGTAGCAAGCAAAAGGCTTCTCCTGCTTTAATCATTAAGCCAACTGGCCCTATATCGTATTCTTCCGAGAAGGCGGTCCCCTATAGATATAATGATGTAGCATTGAAGAATGGGAAAGAGGTGCCCCTGCCCTCTTCATCTGTTGTTAATATTGTCGACGTCAGCGGCCTGACCCGCAGCGATCGTGTTTTATCGGCCCCGCCGAAGCCGCAAGTTGATGTTCGAAGGAATGATACTGTTGATTATGCTGAACGCCCGGTTGGGAATGTTGTGAACGCACCGAATCCGATATTTGTTGCTAAACCTGCCTCTACGTTGAAAACTTCTGTCTCTATTGGCCCGAGTGGCAATGGGAAAGAAGACTGTGATGAGATGCTGAGGCTCAATAAGAGAAGTGAGTACAACGTTGTAGATCAGCTTCTACAGACGCCCTCCAAAATCTCTGTATTATCCTTGCTGATGAATTCGGAACCACACCGAGAAGCTCTGCAGAAGGTGTTGGATGTGGCGTATGTGGATCACAATGTCACGATTGAACAATTCGACAGTATTGTTGCAAACATTACCGCTTGTAACAATTTAAGCTTTTGTGATGCTGATCTCCCCAAGGAGGGAAGAGACCACAACTTGGCATTACACATCTCTATGAGCTGCAAAGATCACACCATGTCCAATGTGCTGGTGGACACTGGATCATCATTGAATGTGTTGCCAAAAACCACTCTTGCAAAGTTATCATATCAAGGGCCTCCCATGAGGCAGAGTGGAGTAGTTGTGAAAGCTTTGGATTGGTCTCGCAAAACTGTGATTGGAGAGGTTGATCTCCCAGTCAAAATCGGACCAAGTGATTTCCTGATTACCTTCCAGGTTATGGACATTCACCCATCGTATAGCTGTCTCTTAGGCAGACCATGGATTCACGAGGCAGGCACCATGACATCCACCCTACACCAGAAACTGAAGTTTGTGAAGAATAAGAAGCTGGTGGTGGTAGGGGAGAAAAGGCTCTCCTGGTTAGCCATTTATCTTCCTTCTCTTATATAGATGCTGAGGATGAAGTTGGAACTCCGTTCCAAGCTTTATCTATTGTTGAGCCTATTAAGAAGGGAACTTCTTCATTTGCTTCCTATAAAGATGAAAAGTTGGCCATTGAGCATGGTGCAACTGCTGGATTGGGGCAAATGATTGAGTTGGAAGACAACAAATCCCAGGCTGGCATAGGCTATTCTTCTGGTGTCTTCAACAAGCAAGGGTTATTCAAGAGTGGTGGATTTATCCACATTGGTCAAGATGAAGAGGCTGCTGCCATTCTGGAAGAAGATGAAGAGGATTCTGGAAACTTCATCATCCCTGGAGGGGTTTGCAATAATTGGGTCGCTGTTGATATTCCAACAGTTATCCATAAGTCAAAGTAATGTTCATTGTGTTTGAAAACCCTCCTCCCATGCCAAAAGGAGGAGTGATGACATTGTTGGTGCATAAATACAATGATATTTTCATTCAATAAATTCATGTTAGATGTTTGTTTTTCCAATTATTTTCCCTTTTCACTTTTGCATGAAATTGGTGATCACATAAAACCTAAAAATAGAACAAAATCAATCTTTTCATCCGCATAATGATTTGCCTTGTTTGAATTCTAAAATCTCTTTTATATCCAAAATCATTATGCAGGTTGATCAAACCTATTGAACATAATGATCCAACACCATCTCCCAACTTTGAGTTCCCTGTATTTAAGGCGGAAGAGGATGATGTTGAAGAGATTCCTGATGAGATTACCCGTATACTTGAGCATGACGAAAAGATCATTCAGCCGCATCTTGAGAATCTGGAAACAGTCAACTTGGGGTCTGAAGATTGTGTGCGAGAAGTAAAGATTAGGGAACTCTTGGAAGATTCTGTTAAGAAGGGGTTGATTGAGTTGCTACGAGAATATGTCGACGTCTTTTCTTGGTCATATGAAGACATGCCTAGTCTGGATACAGACATTGTGCAACATTTCCTGCCTTTGAAGCCTGAGTGCGTGCCTGTAAAGCAGAAGCTCAAAAGAACTCATCTTGATATGGAAGTAAAGATCAAAGAGGAAGTTCAGAAGCAAATTGATGCGGGGTTTCTGGTGACTTCTACATATCCTCAATGGTGGCCAATATTGTGCCCGTGCCTAAGAAAGATGGAAAAGTCCAAATGTGTGTGGACTATAGAGACTTGAATAAAGCTAGTCCGAAAGATGATTTCCCTCTACCACATATTGATATGTTGGTAGATAATACAGCTAAATTCAATGTCTTCTCATTTATGGATGGATTTTCCGGATATAATCAGATCAAAATGGCACCTGAGGATATGGAGAAGACAACATTCATCACATCTTGGGGAACATTCTTTTATCGAGTGATGCCCTTCGGTTTGAAGAACGCCGGAGCCACGTATCAACGGGCTATGACTACCTTGTTTCACGATATGATGCACAAGGAGATCGAGGTATATGTTGATGATATGATTGCGAAGTCAAGAACGGAAGTTGAACATGTAGAGCACTTGTTAAAGCTTTTTCATCGTTTGAGGAAGTATAAGCTTCGTCTGAATCCTAACAAGTGTACATTTGGAGTCCGTTCCGGCAAGTTATTGGGTTTTATTGTCAGCGAAAGAGGTATTGAGGTTGATCCTGCAAAGGTCAAAAAAATACAAGAGATGCCTGCGCCCAAAACTGAGAAGCAAGTCCGAGGTTTTCTTGGTCGCTTGAATTATATTTCCAGATTCATATCCCACATGACTGCCACATGTGCGCCGATATTCAAGCTCTTCCGGAAAGATCAGTCTCATGATTGGACCGAGGATTGCCAAAAGGCCTTTGACAGTATTAAAGAGTATTTGTCTGAGCCTCTGATTCTGTCTCTGCCTGTGGAAGGGAGACCGTTAATTATGTATCTAACAGTTCTTGAAGACTCGATGGGTTGTGTCCTTGGTCAGCAAGATGAGTCGAGGAAGAAAGAGTATGATATCTACTACCTGAGTAAGAAGTTCACTGATTGTGAGTCTCGATACTCGATGCTTGAGAAGACATGATGTGCTTTGGCTTGGGCTGCTAAGCGCTTACGCCAGTATATCTTGAATCATATGACTTGGTTGAATCCAAAATGGATCCAATTAAGTATATCTTTGAGAAGCCTGCTTTAACCGGGAGGATTTCCCGTTGGCAGATGTTGTTATCCGAGTATGATATTGAGTATCGAGCTCAGAAGGCGATTAAGGGTAGTATCTTGGCTGACCACTTGGCACATCAACCAATTCAGGATTATCAGTCAGTTCAGTATGACTTCCCAGATGAGGAGATTCTATATTTGAAAATGAAAGATTGCGATGAACCTACGCTCGATGAAGGGCCAGAGCCTGATTCCAGATGGAGCATGGTGTTTGATGGCGCTGTAAATCAGTATGGAAACGATATTGGGGCAGTGATTATTACTCCTCAGGGCACACATTTTCCTTTTACAGCAAGGCTAACTTTCAAATGCACGAATAAAATGGCTGAGTATGAGGCATGTATTATGGGGTTGGAAGAGTGTATTGATCTTAGGATCAAGCATCTTGATGTTTATGGTGATTCGGCCCTTGTTGTTAATCAGATTAAGGGTGAAAGGGAGATGAATCAGCCTGGCCTCATCCCATATAGAGATTATGTGAGGAGGATTTCAACATTCTTTACTGAGGTTGACTTCCATCATATTCCTCGAGATGAGAATCGAATGGCAGATGCGCTTGCCACGCTTGCTTCAATGATTGTGGTTAGACTTTGGAATGAAGTTCCCAATATCACTGTGATGCGCTTTGACAGACCAGCTCATGTATTTGCAGTAGAGGAGGTGCAAGATGATAAGCCTTGGTATTATCATATCAAGTGCTTTCTTCAGAGCCAGATTTACCCGCCTGGGGCATCTGTGAAAGATAGGAAGACTTTGAGGAGATTGTCAGGCAGTTTCTACCTCAATGGCGATGTGCTTTATAAGTGAAATTTTGACATGGTTCTGCTCAGATGTGTGGATAGACACGAAGCAGACATGTTAATGACTGAGGTCCATGAGGGTTCATTTGGTACTCATTCCAATTGACATGCCATGGCTAGAAAGATGTTGAGAGCAGGCTACTATTGGCTGACAATGGAGTCTGATTGCTGCAAATATATGAAGAAATGCCATAAGTGTCAGATTTATGCGGATAAGATTCATATTCCCCCGACACTTCTGAATGTGATTTCATCACCATGGCCCTTCTCCATGTGGGGAATTGACATGATTGACATGATAGAACCGAAAGCGTTCAACGGTCACAGATTTATTCTCGTAGCAATTGATTACTTCACCAAATGGATTGAAGTTGCATCGTATGCGAACGTGACCAGGCAGGTGGTTGTGAAGTTTATCAAAAATAAACTCATATGTCGTTATGGTGTGCCGGATAAGATCATTACTGATAATGGATCTAACTTGAACAGCAAGATGATGAAAGAGCTGTGTAGCGAGTTCAAGATAGCACATCATAATTCTTCTCCTTACAGACCCAAGATGAATGGGGTTGTTGAAGCCGCTAATAAGAATATCAAGAAGATTATCCAGAAGATGGTTATTACGTACAAAGATTGGCATGAGATGCTGCCATTTGCTTTGCATGGATATCGTACATATGTCCGCACTTCAACAGGGGCAACCCCTTTCTCTCTTGTTTACGGCATGGAGGTTGTACTCCCAGTAGAGGTGGAGATCCCATCAATGAGGGTCTTGATGGAAGCCAAGTTGACCGATGCTGAATGGGTTCAGAGTCGTTATGACCAGCTGAATTTAATAGAAGAGAAGAGATTGACTGCCATGTGCCATGGTCAGTTATATCAACAAAGGATGAAGAAAGACTTTGATAAGAAGGTCAAGCCTCGTGTGTTCGGAGAGGGTGATCTTGTGCTCAAGAAAGTCATGTCTTTCGCGCCCGATTCCAGGGGCAAGTGGACTCCAAACTATGAAGGTCCATATGTTGTTAAGAGAGCCTTTTCATGCGGTGCTTTGATACTTACAACTATGGATGGGGAGGATTTCACTCGTCTTGTGAATTCAGATGCAGTCAAGAAATACTTCGCCTAAAAATAAAAATAGAATAGCTCGCTAAGATGAAAACCCGAAAGGGCGGCTTAGGCAAAAATGAGCGTCTCGGTGGATTGAAAACCCGAAAGGGCGATCCAGGCAAAAGTTAGAGACATAAAAAAAATGAATATGTATCCCGCTAGATTGAGTACCTCACCCTGGGGAAATCTAGGCAAAAATTAGGGATTTGGCAAGTAACTGCATCCTGACAAGACTTTGTTCTACAAACTGTCATCTGTCAGAGATTCTCGCTCAGTCATCATCAACTGAAGCTTGAAATACATCGATTCAGAGTTGGTGGAGAAATGGTCATTATGTTCAATGTATCCCTTTTTCAATATATATCACCAATTTCAAATTTGTAAAGATCTATGGAGTCTTGTCATTTGCAAACTACCATTCCATCAAATAAATTTGAGCCTTTATCCAATTATTTGCACTCTTATTTGTTTCTATGCAACAAATGTTTTGCATGTTTTAATTGAGAAATATCGTTGTTTTAAATAAATGAATTTTCATAAATTATTTTTAAATAAAGTGAACATTCACGATGATAAAAAGATACTGGGGATGTCTTCAGTGCTCTCCCAAAGATGGTATGATTCCCAACAGGGTGAGACATTTGTTCATATTCCTGGCACGCTTGTATTCTCTTTCTTCGGAGCCTTTTATGGTTTTTTCTCCCGAGCAGAGTGTTTGGTAAAGATACTCATCCTTCTTTCCTTCAGCAGAGTAGTGATTCTCCCTCCTCAGCGGATGGGTTCTCTCTGGTAGTGCAGTATTTAGTGGTGATTTCGGAAGCTTCTGATTGGTGGTTGTTCCCCACAGGGTTCCATTATTCCCCTCTGATAATTTCCCCAGTAAAGTTGCTTCTACGGCGGAGTTTATCTATGCGATGATCCTGTCCCCAGTTGGAATAGCTGATGTTCAGTCCCCTGCAGAGGTCTTGGTTTCCTTGTATCTCTTGCCCCTCATCAGAATGGATGTCCTCCACTGGACTCGGCTTTCTCTCTTGAGATGTAGTACCGGATGTTTGATCATTCGTTGGACCTGTTTGTGTTAGAAATGTCTGTTTGTCAGCATTCATCATACATAAACCACGCATATGCATATAATTTTAACATTCAGATGTTCATGTTGCATTCTTTGCCATATATCTTTATTTGTTATCTCCTTCTAGTTGGTAATATATTTCCCCAAGCAGATGTTTGTGTCTGATCTCCCCATATAGAGTCAGCACCATAAGCAGAAAATGTTTATCCTTCCTTCCATATTCCCCACTGAGTTATGTCCTCGTGGATGATGGTTGTTTCTGTTTCCTCCCAACACATATATTGGGATGAAGTTTCCCCTGAGTTACACCCTCATAGGGGTGAGTCTTGTTTCATCGTGTCTCTCTAGTTTGTACCTAGATTAGATTCTCGTGTTTTTCCTGCGATTCCCCGTAGTTCAGATGAATGATTGCTCAGTAACCAACTATTGTCCATCTTTTCCCTGACGGAGTCTTTGGCCTTCTACCCTCATACAGGTAGTTATAAGTCTTATTTCTGTGGTTTTTCTACCCTTATACCGGTAGTTGTAAACCCTATTTTATCCCCTTGCAGAGTTAACCTTTTTGTTCATCCTAACCGATGACGGTTACCCTTCTGTGGTTTTCTACCCAGTAGTTGGTAGATGTAATCCCCTCCTTGTCGGTTATCTTTATCCAATATTCAGTATCGATATTCCTTCACTTGTGAGTATATCTCCCAGTAACCGGTGATATATCTCTTCCGGATCATTGCCTTTGTCAATGTATCCCCTGCGAGTCATCTTTCATTTGCCTTTTGTTAGCAATGATCGTCTCTCCCTTTGATTGGTCATCATTTTATACCTAGTATTTGGCATCCCGATGCCCTTTCCTTTCGGTTGATTTATCCTTTATTAACCCAGTAGCCGGTTGTGGATAATCTTCCATGCGAGTATGTTATCTACATTCTAACGGTAATAGATAATATATCTCATGCACTCTTTGGTCGAAGTCTTTTTCCCTCCCCCAGTCGAGTAAGATTCGTATCCCCGTTTGTGGAATCGAATGCCCATCCTGTAATCGAGTTTGCTTTTCAGCCCTCTTTTGGATGATGAGTGTCTTGGAAATATTCCCCAATTCATGCCTTGGTTAGTCACCTATTATATGCCCAGTAACCGGCATCCCTGGTGTTCCTTCCTCTCTGCTCCCTATTTTGACTTTTTGTCCCCCTGTGGAGTCAGATTTTCCTGAGTCGAGATATACCATTTTTAGGTTTTCCTCAGATGATTTTGTACATTTCATATCTCTCACCCTTATACCGGTCTTAGATATTCATTCTCCCAGAGCATGTTGATATCTCTCACCCTTATACCGGTGTTCGGATCACATGTCTCTTTGAGCTTATTACCCAGTAACCGGTAATACCTCATTTTGTTGTTTCCTCAGTTGAGTTTCTCTTTGGACATTGCCCCATCAGGGTCCTTTGTGGTTTTTCCCCAGCGAAGTCCCTTAGTGGATTCTCCCAGCGTGAGTCCGGATTTTTATCTAAGGTATCCCTTATGGATAATTTTGTTGTATTGGCATATTCCCCAATACATGCATCTTTGAGTCAGTTCAAGTCCTTCCATTGATTTATTTTCATGGAATCTCTCTCATGTCTCAGCAAGTTCCAAGTCGTGACCTGCTCACGCAATTTATCTCCTTTTCTATCCCCACGAGGGTCCCAGAGTCTCTGTCCCATGGAGTGAATTACTCATATGGATTGTCAGTTGCTCCGGATTTCTTTTCTTCTTTGTGGACACATATCTCCACAGAGTATTACTTTTTGCATACATACATTTGCATCATGAGGTCTCTTAGGGACCAAAATTTGTCTCTTTGTTATTATTTAAGCCCATTCTACCTCGTCGAGACGAAGATTTTAACCTTCACTTCTCCAGCTAGAATGACCTTAAATAGGGGCATCTGTAAGACCCTAATTTTGGCCCTAAGATCCCTCATGGTATCATAACATGGCATTTGCATAACCTCAAGGATCATAAGCATCTTGGCTCCTTACCTTTGGGTGGGACCTCTCTTGTGAGTGGTTTGAGATCACCAAGCATGCTTGAATTGTATATTATTGCACAAAAATATGTCACTAATCTCTTTTGTTTGTAGTTTGAGCAATCACAAGGTCTAAAAGGCTTCTAGGTGATCCTAGGTGCAAAGACATGGTCAAGAGAAAATGAAAGCAAGCATGGTAATGGTTCCCAAAGCTCTCATCCATCAAATATGCCCCCCAAGTATCTCAATTCATCATTTTGATCAAAGTAAGTCAAGGGGTTTGAGGTTTGTTTCCCAAGGAAACCCTAATTCATCTATTCATCAACTGTGTCTTGCTCATGAAGCAACCTCGGCCCATGGTCAAATACAATCAAGGGAAGTTTTTTAATTCATCATTTCATGCATATTTGAACTTATTTGAGTGTCCTCAATCATAAATCCATCAAGATATGAGATTTGGACTTGAGAAGTTGATCAGTCAATTCATCTAACTATTTTGAAATACACTGAGACCTAACTTTTTATGTGTTGGTAAAATGGAGATGACCCCAAGAGCAAACATGTTCTTAAGAACAATATGAAAAACTTTGATGTTCATTAAAATTGATTTGAAGCTTGGAAGGTCATCATCCATTCCAAGACATTATAGGTCATTTTGACTGAAATCCTAATTTTGGGTCAACTTCCCAAGAACATAACTCATTCATTTTTCTGATTTTGAGGTGAGACTTAATGCATTGGAAATATTATTGTGTCTACTTCAAATGATATGTTGAGCAAAATTGCAAAATATCAAAATAAATACATGTGATAATGCAAAACATTATAGGTCACTTTGGGCCATATGCATTGAAATGTGAAAAAGTCCAACTTCAAGTGCCCATAACTTCTTCATCAACAATTCAAATGATGCAAAACTTAGGTCCAAATTGATTGTCTTGAAAATATATACAACTGTCATATTGAAGATTTTATCATTTGGAGCTTGCATCATTGAGACAGAGGGGCTTGAAAATTGGCCAAATTTGGAAATTTCACATATGCATGTTTTGCACCCTCCACTTCAAGCTCAAATTTCATTAATTTCCAAGGCCCAAATGAAGTTTTGATCAACATGAAATTTGTTCCTTATGCAACAAGCTTTCCAACCATTACCCATAAGCCTATGTTTCAATGTTGGAAATATCATTTTCGAAGAGGAGAACATTATAGTGCATTTTGTGAAATTCATTTCAAACACATTGCATGAGCTGGTGATATCATTTCTGCACGTCCAATTCATATTTGGTGATGTATAGCATTCAATTCCATTCAGAATTAGGCCCTCCATGCGCCTGTACAGGCCCATGCATGGAGACCCTTTTCTCCCATGCACACGAGTTAGCTCATGCATTCAGCCATCTCTATCTATAAATACCATGCCATAGCTTCACAATTCTTCAACCTAATGGCGCCTAAACCTCTGCTGAATTGAATCCACACCCATACCAAAGGAACAAATCTCATTTTTCTCTAAAAATTTCAGATCTGAATTTTGATTTCCTCGATTGAAATTTCAGATCTAAAGTTCCTAGACCTTCTTCATTTGATCCATAGAAGCTTATGTTTGCAAAAGGAATCAAAGATAGTGACTCAATTCTTCACAATTCAAAGGATTTGCTAACTGCATTTTGCTTCGAAACAGCTTCTATATTGCTCCATTTGGCTTGATTTTGTGTGATCTGAAGTCCTTTGCATAGAGGCATCATTATTGTGTTCTTAATTTGTGAAATCAAGCAAGTTCAGTTGAACACCACCAAAGTTCCATCTCTGATTTCTCTCTCAATAGGGACCTAGAATGGAATTGAGTGGCATAGGAGTGATGTACATCACTCCATCTTTCATTTGGTACCTGGATCGTGCGTTTTGGTGCACATTTGCTCTTCTGCAAATTTGAGCTCTCACCGGAGCTAGCCAGAGAAGACGGTGGCGCTGGCCACCGTCTGGTCTCCAGATCCAATCATGGCCATCCATTTCCATTTCCAGATCTAATCATGGATGTCCAAACTTATGCCTTATTTTAATACGCCATGTGATTCAGTTGACTGAGGAACACGTTGGACGCGCGCTTATGGATGCTTGGATCTGCCAGCTCAATTAATGAGCTCAGATCCAATGGCTCACGCTTTTCCATCTTTTTTAATTCTGATTTTTATTTCCATTTTATTTTTTAATTCCATTTCATTTCTAAAATCCATATCTCTTTCATTATTGGTCCAAAAATTATGGGACCAATTGCATTATTTCTCTTTTAATTTCTAGTTTCTAAAAATGATTTTTAATATTTTTTATTTGATCATTTGCTATTTTTTATAAATTTTCTCTTTTCTGGTTATTTTTAATTCAGTTTTAATAGTTTTTGATTTTCAAAAAATACAAAAATATTTTCTAAACCTCTTTGAATGATGATAGATCTATGAAAAATATTCTCATCAATTTATTAATTGATTTGAGATTTATTTGAGATTTTAGTTCAATTAGGTTATTTTTATGCATTTTTAATTGATTAAAAATAGTTTCTAACTTTTAAAAATGATGAAATTTTTTGTCAAACTTTGCTTGACCTTGTTGAACTTGGGATAAATCACTTGGACTTTTCAAAGTTGATTTGAAGTTTGACCTTTTCTTGTTATTTTAATTCAAGTATTATTTTAAGTATTAAAAATGCCAAAAATACTTTGTTTATTTCTTGACTTCTAATATTCATTTTGCTTCTGGTTTCTATTGTTTGACCTTGATCTTCTATATCTTTGGTCAACATTTGTTGGTTAATACATTCCATTTCATTTAATGCACTTTAATTCTTCATTTCTATTCTTCATCTTCTTCTTCTTCTTCTTTTCTTTTTGATCAATGAGTTAAAGATTGGTGGTTAGCATTGAGTAGGGAGGTTTAATCTTCCTTGATTCAAATCTAATTCATCTTGATCATGGATCAAGTGAATGGCTTTGCATTAAGGATAGATTGCTTTCTAAATCATGCAAAGGACCTAAATCAATACAAGATCATTTCTCATCTTCTTTTTGGCATGGCAAGTTGTTGGAGTTTGATTCACTAATCAAGACCTCTAACTTGTGTTGTTGTCTACATTATTATTGATCGGCCTCAGATAGTTGTGACTTCTACATAAGTCCAACTACGATTGCTTAACATAGCGCTAAATTTGGCTTATGGCACACTAACTACTAACACTAACAATTAACCATTAACATTTATTTCTTGCTCTTTACATTTATGCAATTTACTATTCTTGTACACATTATTCATTTGCTTTTCCCCCTTTGCTCACTTGAGCACATGTTTATGTTAATGCAATTTGCCTTTTGCTCACTTGAGCACATATTTGTGTATATATTATTGTGCTTGTGTTTTGTTTTGATTGTTGTGGACCAAATGCAAAGAAATGGACAAATGGACTTAGTTTCTAGGACTTTCCCTATCCAAATTGGAGTAAAAGGGCCTTAATGTTGAAGATGGACTAGAAGGATCAAACCTCTAAACTCACTCTTGTCCATTCTTGATTTACTTCATGGAGCTTTTGATGTGTGTATTTTTTGTGCTAGGGAATTCTATGAGAGCTCAAATTAAAGAACCATTGCCATGTTCATCCAAAGTGAAAGATACAAGATACATTGAGGATCTTCTAAGAAGCTTGTTTGATTGTGTTGATTGCTTGAGCTTACTATTATTATGCTTGCATATTCCAAAGGATGGGAGCTACTTGGATCATCAATATGATCATAAGAGAGGAACTCCATTTGCGGTCTTGTTTCTTATCCATTATCTCTTGTATGATTAGGACTTTAGCCATTCTTCTTCTTCCCTCCACTCTAACCCAAGCCAAAACTTTTGTGCAAACATTTAACACTTATTTTCAAACATTAGAAACCTAAGCCTTATGCTTCTAATTTTCAAACTTTCTTTTTATAACACTTATTTTGAATTGAACTTCTAAGTCAACTTTGACCATATTTTGTACATACTTTTCATTGGTAAATACCACTCATTCAAATGTTTTTTTTTTGTTTCAATGGCCACTCTCTTAATCAAAACTTTTTCATAACCTTTAGCTATTAGGTTTGAGTTATCCTTGAGGTAGATGTAATACTCACCTATATCCTTAGTGATGAACAATGAGTCTTCCATGCTTATTATAGTGTTAACCCCTCACTAGCATGTTGAAGCTATCCTCACATAGTGGATTTGTGGTTTTAGGTTGAGTTTTCTCCCTTGGATAACAAAAGACCTTAAGGCTTTTGGACCAATCAAGTCACCGACTCATTTTGTGATTTTTACCCCGAACTACGAGGTTTTGATCCTAATCTTTTATAAGATGGTAAGTAGGCAATGGGTTTATCCATCCAAACACAAAAATGCAAATAATTTGTATATTCTCTTCTCGTCTCTTCAATCATGTTTGCACAAACAATTTTTCACAAAAATACCAACCTTACAACAAATATGAAAAGGGCTCCCTAGGAGTACCTAGGATGTTTTGGGTGCTTAAAACCTTCCCATTGCATAACCAACCCCCTTACCCCGATCTATGACATTTTTACTAGTTTTTGATTCGATAAAACTTTTAGGTTTTTGTTCGCTTTCTAACCATTCCTTTGGATAAATAGAAGTGCGGTGGCGACTCGACTTGTATGGTTTACCTTGGATTTAGTCAATATCTCTAATGGTAACGAATACCTCGCTACACCACCCTTCGACCTAAAACCACTATGGATCCTAGATGTAGAGTCGAGTACCTTATTGTTGATCAAACATTGTCCGTAACTGGATGACCATAAAGACAATTGATGGGTACTCCACGAAGCATGCTAAGGGACATGAGTGACCTAGATGGAATTTTCCCATCCTGCGTAACAGGATAAATGTCTATGGGTCCAATATTGAACTGGACAAGGATGACACGGTCTTTGCCTATATAGACATAAGGGAAAAAGGGTAATTGTATACATAAGTATTATCACAAAAAGATTTCTCAGATCACATGACATTTTCGTGTCTTGTGTAGCAGTGATGTGTTGCTAGATACCGCTCACTGTTTATTATGTTAAATACATGATTTAGTATAATTGTCAATGCCGCGAAAACCTACAGGGTCACACACAAAAGGACGGATTGATGAGAGATAGAGTAACTAAGGAATACCGTAATGTACGGTGCACTTAAGTGAATTGTAGAACATCGTAAGGTACGGTGTAATTAAGTAGAATACGAAATATGGTAAGGTACCACGCGCTTAAGTGATTTTGGCATATTATAAGATATGGGCCACATACACTTGAGTGGGCTTTTTAGCTTGCAGCACACACAAGTGGTTCTATAAATAGAACCCTTGTGTAGAAGCATTTATGTAGTTGCAATTTCATTCTCTCTCTCTCTCTCTCTCTCTCTCTCTCTCTCTCTCTCTCTCTATCTATCTATCTATCTATCTCTATCTCTATCTCTCTCTCTCACACTCAAAGCCTTCATTCGTAGCAGCTAGCACTGAGATTGAAGGAATTCGTTCATGTGGACTGAGTAGAGGCGTTGTCATCGTTCAACGTTCGTGATCGCTCCGTAGATCTGCATCAAAGGTTACAATCGCCACAAGAGGTAACAATTCTATCACTGATCATGCCCATTCGTCAGGATCACTAAAGGAGAAATTTTAAATTCCGCTGCGTTTTAGATCGCTCTTCTCCTTTAGTGGTATCAGAGCCACTTACGAAACCATGCATCTGATAGCTGTTTATTTTTTGTATTTTCTGTATTAATACGATTAAAAGACAGAATGAATCAAAGAATAAATGAGTAATTAAATTTGGCATCATGTGTGTATGATTTGGATGATTGATGTTGACTATGCTTCGGAATCCGACATTAGTATGGTGAAGCAGTTATACATCGATCGTCCATAGGTTATGCAATTGAGATCGATCAAGTTATATATATGATATAAGTAATCCTGATGCAAAATACTGTATATATATGATATACTATTTTTGTTTCGTTCATTCAAACACTTAATGGTTGTTTTCCTTTGGGCGATTAATGGTCGTTTACTTCTTGATCTGACATTAGTATGGTGAAGCAATGACGTGTTGATCAATCATATTGAATTAACAATCGAGGTGTGTTTGACGGTCTGAAATTGGTGCATTAGGGTTAATGACGGCACAAGGGTTGTGTTGTCAAAGAGTTATGCGATTAGGGTTGTGACTGCGCAAGAGTTGTGCTTTAAAGTATCAAGTGTTGATGTGAAAAACGACGTCGATTTCAAATGAATTGTTCATTAAAAATTTCGGCCAGGGGCGCTGCCCCCTTAACCCTCGTCCCGCTGACCGGGCAGCGGACCCTCGGCTAACTCTGTGTAGTGTGATCGGTCGCCGAAATTTAATTTGGTTTTAATTAATTAAAATAATTAAAATTAATAATAATAATAATGTGTTTATTATTATTGTCTTGTGGTGATCGGTTATGGCCTTAGTTTTCCTTTATTTTGTTTTAGGTTTTTTAAATACGACCTGCGTTCCGTGCCTCTCTTTTAATCTCTTAATGTAACTTCTTTTCCCATCTCACTCCCTCGTATGTAAAACGAGTTTCTTTTATATAATGTAATATTATGAAGAAAGAAAAGAATTCAATATTAAAGGAGGACAACCTTGAAGATCTTGCTTGGAGAAGCTTAGATCGTTATTAGGTTAGCTTAGGTTCTCTCCTTGGCTTGGGAGAACAATTGCGCTAGGGGCCATAACTGTTTCATTATGTATGTTGATGCATGTGAATGTATGTTGATGCATGTGAGAGACGATTTATATGATAAATAAGCCGGTGAGATCAGAATAATTGCAAATTCCCTCAAATTAAATATTAAGTTTATGCTTTCCAAGTTTTAGCATTCATCAAGACTAGTATCGGATAATGTAGGTTTCGCCTACGTGAGGTGCATGTTCTATATTAGTAAGGTGCGATGGGATAATCGTAATATCCAATTGCTAAAACAATGGGTCAAACTTAACTAAACAAATTATAATAAGATTATATATGTTTAGAAGCAAGAGTTGGAAATGATCCATGTGATGGATTGGAATAAGGAGTTATTCACCCAACTAAAATATTCGAGAGTTGTATTATATACAATTGGAAGGAGTTCCTACCTAAATAACCTAGTTTTGTGTAATCCACCTACGCGAACTTAAAACAAAGTGAAATGTGGATCTCGACCCACTAGAAAATCTTCCAACGGGATTTTCCGAATCAAATGGTGAGGGTCATTTGTTTTGAGTAAAATAGTGGAAGCATATTTAATTAAAGGCCTAATTAAATATGTTATTGATACTTATATTTTCATTATTTTCATATAGATTACCATGACAACAAACACCTCTAACAACATTTTGCGATCAATCCTTGACAAGGAAAAATTGTCTGGGACAAATGTTCTGGATTGACATCGAAATCTGAGGATTGTCCTCAAACATGATAGAAAGTTGTATGTCTTAGAAAAACCTGTTCCTGAAGAGGAACCTTCTAGTTCTGCACCTAAGGCAGAAAGAGATGCTTATAAGAAGCATGTCGATGATGCCAATGAAACTGCTTGTCTCATGCTAGCTACCATGAACTCAGAGTTGCAAAAGCAACATGAGAGTATGGAAGAGTTCGATATGATTGAACACCTGAAGATTCTCTATCAAGAGCAAGAAAGGTATGAAAGGTTTAAAGTTTCAAAAGCCCTTTTTCAAGGCAAGTTAGCTGAGGGAGCCCCTGTAGGTCCCCATGTGCTCAAGATGATTGGGTATGTGGGAAACCTTGAGAGGTTGGGTTTTCCCTCAGAAAGGAACTTGCGACGGATTTGATCTTGCAATCGTTTCCAGATAGATTCAGTCAATTTGTCCTAAATTTCAATATGAATGATATGGACAAATCTCTCCCTGAACTGCTCACCATGTTAAGAACTGTTGAGCAGAATCTGAAGTCAAAAGGGAAGTCCATTCTGATGATCGGAAATGGAAAGAGACAGAACAAAAGACCCACCAAGCAGGGTGATAAAGGGAAAGGCAAGGAAGTTGCCAAACCCAAAACCATTGTTGCTGCTTTGAAGCCTAGTGGAGGCATAGCAAAGGAAGGCACCTGCTTCCATTGCGGTAAGACCGGACACTGTAAGAGAAACTGCCCAAAGTAGCTGGAAGATAAGAAGAATGGAGTAGAGACTTCAACTTCAGGTATTTTTGTTATTGAAATTAATTTATCTACTTCTACATCATGGGTATTAGATACTGAAATGCTTATTTATAACATTAATACTAAAAGGATGAAACCTAATAAGTTAAATCCAACTTACCTTTGGCATTGCCGATTAGGCCACATAAATGAGAAATGCATTTCCAAACTCCATAAAGATGGACTCTTGGACTCTTTTGATTATGAATCATATGAGACATGCAGATCTTGTTTAATTAGAAAGATGACAAAGTCTCCATTCACAGGAAAAGGTGAAAGAGCTAATGATCTTTTGGCCCTCATACATACTGATGTATGTGGACCATTGAACATACCAGCCAGATGAGGTTTTCAGTACTTCATCACATTTACTGATGATTTCAGTAAATATGGTTATGTGTATTTAATGAAACATAAATCAGAGTCCTTTGAAAAGTTTAAGGAATTCAAGAATGAAGTACAAAAACAACTAGGTAAGAATATTAAAACTCTTCGATCAGATCAAGGTGGTGAGTATTTAAGCCTAGAGTTTGATGACCATCTGAAAGAGTGTGGGATCCTATCCTAACTTACTCCTCCTGGAACACCCCAATGGAATGGTGTATCTGAGAGAAGAAATCGAACCCTGTTAGACATGGTCCGATCCATGATGAGTCACGCCGATATTCCAAACTCTTTTTGGGGACATGCACTATTGACAGCAACTTACACACTTAACCGTGTTCCATCCAAAAAGGTTGAGAAGACACCATATGAGATATGGAGTGGTAAGAAACCACATATGTCTTACATGAAGATTTGGGGTTGCGAAGTTTATGTGAAACGAAAATTTTCAACTAAGCTTGAGCCCAAATCTGACAAATGCTTATTTGTGGGGTATCCTAAAGAAACAATAGGGTATTACTTCTACAATCCTTCTGAGGGCAAAGTGTTTGTCGCTCGAACTGGAGTTTTCCTAGAAAAGTATTTTATTTCCAAAGGAATCAGTGGGAGGAAAGTAGAGCTTGAAGAAATTCAAGAATCACAAAGCATTGATTACACCTATGGAGGAATTAGAGCAGGAAACACAAGTAGTTGTGGAAGAGCAGCCTGCTCAAGTAGAACAAGACCGGCGTAGGTCAAGCAGGATACGTCACCTACCTGAGAGATATGGATATCTCATAACTGATCTAGGTGATGTACTACTCATGGATCAAGATGAGCCTGTGACCTACCAAGAGACCATAACTGGTCCCGAGTCTGAGAAGTGGCTAGAAGCCATGAAATCTGAAATGGATTCCATGTACACAGACCAAGTTTGGACCTTGGTAGAGCCTCTTGTAGGATTTAACCCTATAGGATGCAAGTGGGTCTTCAAAAAGAAGACTGACATGGATGGTAAGGTACATACCTGAAATTCTGGCGTAGTCAGAATTCAGATGTTCTACTCCAAGTCATGACATCTGATCCAACATTGTAACTAATACAGCAAGACAGTTATTAACCACTGTACTAATATGCACACGTTCACAGATGTCACGACATCTCATTCTATGTCACCCTAGAATGGATGAACACCTGGTTCTGTGCATCAGGAAGAAAGACTCAACAGAGATCAATCCTAGCACTCACTTCTGTGGTTTTCTTCCACAATTATCAGCATGATGTCTTACTGTTGATTTTGAACATCATCTGGTACATTATTCCAGTGTGTTTGTCTTTTACTTGTATTTCCTAAATTAAAGGTTGAACACGTTAATCTAATTTCCACTTATTAGATTGCTAACAACTAGGCTATTTGTTAGGTTCATTAATTGTAGGTTAGTAGTTGGTTTCCTGGATTTTAGCTCAGCTGTTGAATCCCTGAAGAATAGCCTGAGAAAAATACTGAAACAGAAAAACCAATCATCCTACACTTTAGCACAAGCTGTTGGGAATGAATGTCACAACATTCAGTTCGACAGCCAGAACATATGTTGATTCTGTTATGTTCCTGGAAACGGACTGTGCAAAGTTTGCAGTACTATAAAAGACCAACTAGTCTCTACTTCAGTATCAGCCTTCAGTATCAACTGTCAAAACATCCAGTTTGACAGTTTCACAATGATCCTTCGGCCAGGTCTGTTATCCTTGAAAAGAACAGACTTAAATAAATACTGAACTGAAACTAACCTGCTTATTATTCAGTATACGCTGTCACTGATGAATGTTACAACATTCTGATTGACATTCAAACAGAAGGCTATATACCAGGTCTGTTATCATCTTGATAAGCTGACTGGAATACCAGCTGAGTTATGACAGTAATAAAAACACATGCAGAAGGAAAACCAACACAGGAAATTGTTAACCCAGTTCAGTCCAACATGACCTACATCTGGGGGCTACCAAGCCAGGAAGAAGATCCACTATTAGCAGTATTAATTCAGAGTTAAACTCCCCCGTTTACAACTCTTCACTTAATCCCTACCCAATGCAATCTATACCTAGGAACTCCTAGATAGAAACCTCCAGTTTCCATTCCTATCACTACAAATACAATGTAATGTTAACACACCTTGAACTTGCTTCACAGCTTCATTCAAGAACAAAATCACTCTTGCCTACAGGCTTTGAGTTACAAATACTCTCAGCTTTGACCACTGAGAAACACATGGTAACCTTCCCACAGATTGGGAGGTTTACCTCACACACACCCCTAAAAATTCATTCTAAGAGGCTTACAAAAACTAGGTTACAATGTGCTATTTATAACCTAATCACCCAACTGGATTTGGGCCTTCAGAAATCGTAGCAAACTTGTTCTTTGCTGTTACAAATACAGCAGAAAATTTCTGCTACAAACAAGGTCTTCAATCCTAAAATCTCTCCATATATATCTCCTTATTTTAAGCCTATATATATGTTCTGATTGAGTCTTTAAGACCTCCACATGGGAGTTGGGATATTCACCAAATATCCTCACTAATCCCAGAATATATACTGAATTATACTGAATTAATTAATTCAGTTTTCTACACATGTGCGATGTCACAGGCATGATGTCGTGACATCGTACATGACATGTTGGTCCAGATGTTGAACTTCTTCAACCCAACATATTAAAACAACAGAGATGATTACATTATTTGTTTTACAAAATTAATGCCAATCCTAAGGAATTAACAATCTCCCCCTTTGGCAAATTTTAGCTAAAACAAATAAACAATACACTGGACAAAACATCCCAATTTGGGAATGCTCTTCATCTCTGTCATTGGCTCCACCACCACAAACACCAAAGTTGGTTTACATGAGGAAGTAGAGGTACACGAATCAGTTGTACCAGAACCCTTCCCCTCAACAGGAGGGCTTCCTGAAGAATATGTAATGCTGAGTACATAGACAATGTAACTCAGATCACACGGCACAACTGTCTTCTTAACTCAGATCACAAGACACAAGTGGTGTACCCAGCTGGTGGCTTTTGTGCCTGCCTGACTCCAACTTTCTGTTTGCTACCACAGTAGTTTTCTTGCTTCTGGTACATTCTCATCAGGACTCTATTTCTCTCCCCCTTTTTAGCTAAACATTTACAAAGGGTCCCTTCACAAAACCAGATCCACGCACAGTTTGCCCAAACCTTGACGTACCCCATGGTTTCGAGAGAATGGAATGTATCTCTTGTGAGAAGAGGAGTGCTGATACATCCTTTAAATAGTCCAGCCCGTGCTTAGGAATTCACGGTGGGAATAAATGCTTGGTCAAGATTCATTAATATTTGCTGAGAAATAGTCAGATACTCACCAACAAAATCTCAGGCTATCTTTGAATACCTTTTATAGCTCTTGACTGTTTCTTTTTCCAAAACAGCAGTTCCAGTGCATGGAGACTATTCCATATATGCAGTCACACACGTTGCACGCGATGTCTTAACATTCCACGCGGCTTTTTCTTGCATTCTGCCAGTATTCAACATTTCCCAAGACTCCTGTCATACCTCCAGTAGAGACTTGACATCTGGCACTGCTACAGTCAAATTCCCACACTTCAGCAGATGGTTACTCCCCCTGTACCACACAGCTGTAGCCATCAGGCTTATTCTGATTTATCAGAATTTGACACAACACCCTTATAATTCCTAATGACTTTAAGACTCGGAAGGAATTTATAGCATTGTCCAGGGCAATGTCATGACATCCGGTCAGACATTCTTCTGCTCACTCAGGCTTGACATACATCACAGCATCCTGATAACTGACAAGGTGCCATATCTAGTTATCTGAGAATACGTAGACCACAAGCTTGATGATTTCTTGCAGCACACAGACAGAACTCCCCCTGTCATGAACAACCCACTCTCCTCTTGAAACTTGGAGATCACACATGGGCATATCCAACATCCCAAAGTTGGACCTTCACATACTTCCTGATTCAAAGAGAATCCAGACCACTTGATGAATGGAAAACATAAGACGCATCTTCATGTCTTCAAGAGCACACCCTCTGTTCAACCCTCTTAGCTGAACACATTCACACTCTGTGTCAATCTCTCTTCTAACCAGAACAGAAGACCACTTCACAAGATGTTCTAACATCAGCTAGGACATCCTTCATAACAAGACAAGGCACACCATCTGATAGTCTTCAGATATCACTGAGTCACCGGGTTGATCAAGAAGAACCCAGACATACATTGGGACATATACATTTTCATCCCATTACAAGAGATAATCTTCCATAGATGGCCCAGAACTCCTACCACAAGCTCCAAGGGATGAATAGAAAGCACCTCCTTTTGTCTTCAACTTAATACTTTTCTGCTCAAAAGTAATTTGTCTCAGACTTTCCTCAAGAATAATCAGCTGCCATATGTTGATTATCTTGATTCTTCGAACTCACTTCTGAGGTAGACCAACTGCCACTGGTTGATTACCTCCTTCATGAATCCTCATATGAAAAAGTCAAATGCCACCTTTTGACCTCTCCAAGTTTATCAGACTTCTCCCAAAGATATTCTGACCTTCCAAGTGAGATTTGAACTTCAAGCCTTTTGAAGTTTCCAATCTACAACCCTGCAGACCCTTCTATCTCAAGTTGATGTGCCACTTCACCAACTAAGAATCTAATGTTGAACCAAATGTCACAACATTGTGTTTTGACATCCAGCTGTTGAATTCAGCTCCTTCTTCTGCCACTTGAAAGAGCTTCCTCCCTTCACAGAACAGGAGTTCAATGTTCTCATAGACTTGATTGTGGAACCAAGTTTGAGTAAACAACCTCCATCCTGCAGGTTTGCAGTTAAGTCATCCAAGTTCACACCTTGATGAATTCCTGCTTCTTCTCCAAAGACATCAGACACTCTGGTGCATGAGTCTTCAGAAGGACCAGTTAGCAACTAACCCTTCAGCTATACCAAGGATTCTACTTCCTAAAGCACGACTGTTTCCATGATGTTAAGAAAGCTGCCACTTGTTCTTAACTTCATAGTGTGCATTAGCCAATGCACTTCCTTACCTAGATCAGGAATAAGCTGATCCAAGTAACCACCATCAAGACTATGATGTCTTCTTCTTCTTGTACATACCAAGGTTGAACATGTTTCTTGCCAGGAAACCTTTTCAGAGATCATATGCTTTTGCTGCCACCAAAGAGATAGATCATAAGCCAATGTACTATCCTTCCTGTGATTCTGCACAGGGTCTTGAAGAAGAGATGTTCCAACATCTTTAAGAACATCAGATATCTTGAGCTCCAAGGATAATCAATTAAATACTTGTACTTGGCACAAGCTGACATTGATCTTAAATCCTTTCCCAATATTCCTTTCAGATACTTCCACCATAAGACTACTTTGAACATACTCTTCTAGTGTCACCATCTTCTGCTTGCAAGCACTTCAACAGTTTTGAAAATCTTCTCAGATTAAATTCACCCTTAGGAATGAGAGAGATGAATTCTTCCTTGCAAGTGTGTCACACAACCACCAGAACCCATGTGACACAGGTCAACAGCCAACCAGACTTTAGGCTGACCAAATGTGAGGAGGTTAACCAAAACTCCCCCTCAAATTAACAATCATGGAAGCTTCACACCAATATCCATGCATTGTACAGACATGTCTCAACATGACATACACCATCCCTACCGGTGGCACCTAACTCTATGAGTTATACCTAGACATACTCCAATCACACCAATCAGACTTCAGCTGACCATAAGTACCAGTGAAAGACAACAACACCAGTCCATAGTAGATATGCATTGCCAGAGCATACTACCTCAACCAACCTCTGAATCTTCATATTCTCACTCCTTGAAAGAACTGCCACTTCTGATCGTGGTGTTTGAATAATAAGATTCATGGTCCCAATCCTCTTAAATGGAATAGTAGTCAGGTTACCCTATTATTGACTTCTATCATCCAGGGGACTTGTCTTCCAGTACGCCATAGTACTTCAGGAAACAACTATCCAACCCTGATCAATCTACAGGAATAAGGCACACAGCGGGGATTGCACAGTGTCACATCTCAACCAGCTCCACTTCTAGAGATTAGACTTCTAAAAGTGACCTTCTTGAGCACACACACAGTTGACCCTACCCTTGTCAACTTAGCACACACAGATGTCTCCTCTTCCAGGTCAGGAGTAGGTTTCAAACCAAGGTATTCCTTTGTTTGACTCCTAAAAACATCTGCTCTTCAACCAGTAGTTGCATACTTGTTGAACAACATGTTCTAACATCACATAGAACATTAGTTTACCCTCCTTGAAGCAAACCCTCCTTGAAGGTTTTCAAGGTCTTCATATGCACTGCCCAGGAGAGTACAAGAATCAGTGATCAGATGATTCTTACCAAGAAGAGTGGACTTGATGAGACTCAAGTATCTTTGACATATTCAGTAGAATATGATGAAATCTCGATACAGCAGCCTTTCATCCACATGGGGGAAACTACATCAGAGTTTGAGTTTTGCCAGGTATTATGCAGCGGAAATCATAATACAACTCAACCAATGAACACACACTTCATCAGATCAGCCTCCAAGAGCATACCAAGTTTGAATATGATTCAATACTTGCACAGCTGTCCCACACAAAGGCCAATTGCCAATCACCAGTGGCAGGTGCACACAGTTCCTGTCATGAATAGTCCATCCACCTACTTCAAGGGACCATTCAGGGAAACCACAGAACCATCTTCAGGTTCCAACACCATAACTTCTTGCCAGATACCAGAAAGTATCAGCCATGGATCTCATCCAGAAACAGAACAGGATGCCTGCTCTGATACCATTTGAAATTCTGGCGTAGTCAGAATTCAGATGTTCTACTCCAAGTCATGACATCTGATCCAACATTGTAACTAATACAGCAAGACAGTTATTAACCATTGTACTAATATGCACACGTTCACAGATGTCACGACATCTCATTCTATGTCACCCTAGAATGGATGAACACCTGGTTTTGTGCATCAGGAAGAAAGACTCAACAGAGATCAATCCTAGCACTCACTTCTGTGGTTTTCTTCCACAGTTATCAGCATGATGTCTTACTGTTGATTTTGGACATCATCTGGTACATTGTTCCAGTGTGTTTGTCTTTTACTTGTATTTCCTGAATTAAAGGTTGAACACGTTAATCTAATTTCCACTTATTAGATTGCTAACAACTAGGCTATTTGTTAGGTTCATTAATTGTAGGTTAGTAGTTGGTTTCCTGGATTTTAGCTCAGCTGTTGAATCCCTGAAGAATAGCCTGAGAAAAATACTGAAACAGAAAAACCAATCATCCTACACTTTAGCACAAGCTGTTGGGAATGAATGTCACAACATTCAGTTCGACAGCCAGAACATATGTTGATTCTGTTATGTTCCTGGAAACGGACTGTGCTAAGTTTGCAGTACTGTAAAAGACCAACTAGTCTCTACTTCAGTATCAGCCTTCAGTATCAACTGTCAAAACATCCAGTTTGACAGTTTCACAATGATCCTTCGGCCAGGTCTGTTATCCTTGAAAAGAACAGACTTAAATAAATACTGAACTGAAACTAACCTGCTTATTATTCAGTATATGCTGTCACTGATGAATGTTACAACATTCTGATTGACATTCAAACAGAAGGCTATATACCAGGTCTGTTATCATCTTGATAAGCTGACTGGAATACCAGCTGAGTTATAACAGTAATAAAAACACATGCAGAAGGAAAACCAACACAGGAAATTATTAACCCAGTTCAGTCCAACATGACCTACATCTGGGGGCTACCAAGCCAGGAAGAAGATCCATTATTAGCAGTATTAATTCAGAGTTAAACTCCCCCATTTACAACTCTTCACTTAATCCCTACCCAATGCAATCTATACCTAGGAACTCCTAGATAGAAACCTCCAGTTTCCATTCCTATCACTACAAATACAATGTAATGTTAACACACCTTGAACTTGCTTCACAGCTTCATTCAAGAACAAAATCACTCTTGCCTACAGGCTTTGAGTTACAAATACTCTCAGCTTTGACCACTGAGAAACACATGGTAACCTTCCCACAGATTGGGAGGTTTACCTCACACACACCCCTAAAAATTCATTCTAAGAGGCTTACAAAAACTAGGTTACAATGTGCTATTTATAACCTAATCACCCAACTGGATTTGGGCCTTCAGAAATCGCAGCAAACTTGTTCTTTGTTGTTACAAATACAGCAAAAAATTTCTGCTACAAACAAGGTCTTCAATCCTAAAATCTCTCCATATATATCTCCTTATTTTAAGCCTATATATATGTTCTGATTGAGTCTTTAAGACCTCCACATGGGAGTTAGGATATTCACCAAATATCCTCACTAATCCCAGAATATATACTGAATTATACTGAATTAATTAATTCAGTTTTCTACATATGTGCGATGTCACAGGCATGATGTCGTGACATCGTACATGACATGTTGGTCCAGATGTTGAACTTCTTCAACCCAACATATTAAAACAACAGAGATGATTACATTATTTGTTTTACAAAATTAATGTCAATCCTAAGGAATTAACAATACCTATAAGGCAAGACTGGTTGCAAAAGGATATAAACAAATTCATGGGGTTGACTATGATGAAACCTTTTCACCAGTTGCAATGCTTAAACCTGTTAGGATTTTGCTTGCTATTGCTGCATATCATGATTATGAAATATGGCAGATGGATGTCAAAAATGCTTTCCTTAATGGGAATCTTCTTGAGGATGTGTACATGACACAGCCTGAAGGATTTGACATACCAGAAGAAGCCCAAAAGATATGTAAGTTACAAAGATCAATCTATGGATTGAAGCAAGCTTCCAGAAGCTGGAATCTTCGTTTTGATGAAACAGTAAAACAATATGGATTCATCAAGAATGAAGATGAGCCTTGTGTCTACAAGAAGGTTAGTGGGAGCATGATCATTTTCCTGGTATTATATGTAGATGACATATTACTTATTGGAAAAAATGTCCCTACCCTGCAACAAGTAAAGTCTTGGTTGGGGAAATACTTTTCTATGAAGGACCTAGGTGAAGCAACCTATATATTAGGAATCAGAATCTGTAGAGATAGATCACAAAAACTGTTTGGCCTAAGTCAGAGTACGTACATAGACAAAGTGCTGAGACGCTTTAATATGCATGATTCCGAGAAAGGATTCATACCTATGTAACATGGCATGTGTCTATCAAAAACACAATCCCCTTCAACTAAGGTACAAAGGGATCGCATGAATAAGATTCCATATGCATCTGCAATAGGATCTATCATGTATGCCATGTTATGTACTCGACCAGATGTCTCGTATGCTTTAAGTGCAACGAGTAGGTACCAATCTGATCCTGGTGATGCTCATTAGGTAGCTGTCAAGAATATCCTTAAGTATTTGAGAAGGTGTAAGACCCCAATTTTGACCCTAAGATCCCTCATGGCATCATAACATTGCATTTGCATTGCCTCAAGGATCTTTAGCATCTTGGTTCTCTTTGCCTTTGGTTGGGACTCCTTGTGATTGGTTTGAGATCACCAAGCATGCTTGAATTATACATCATTGTTCTCTTACTTTTGTTTACTAACCAAAAGCACAAAAATGCGTCACTAACATCTTTTGTTTGAAGCTTGAGTATCATCCAAGACACTTTGTGGGTTCTATTTAGATGATCAGTCAACACAAGGGAATGGCTTGAGATACTTCCAACAGGTTCAAATGGGGTCTATTCGTCAGTCAAAACGTTAATCTTGAAGGAGCAAAATTTTGTTCATGAGTTGTCATGCTCGCTAGGCGAGCAGAATGGGTCGCCTAGCGAGTCCCAAGAAAAGCCACCAGAATCACCTACGCTCAGAGGAATTTCTTGAACTGTCATGCTCGCTAGGCGAAGCCCACGTGTTAAAAAAACGAAAAAATAAATAAATAAATAAAATATAACAGAAATTTTTTGGACTTGGGCCTCTCTCATTTGAGCCCACAGGTCCACAAAAATCAGGTTATAAATTCAGAGTTTCAGTGAAACAAAATTTCAGATTCTATTCCTATTACCCTGGCAGGAAAAAGATAGTGAGAGAAGAGCTAACAGAGTTCAGAGCAACCTCCAGAGACTGAAGGGAACTCATCGGCAAAGAACCAATTCCCTCTCATATAAACCCTCGGATTGCTTTGCAAACCCAACCGGGCAATTCAATTTCATTCGATCTCTCCAATCAGGTTTGCCTCATTCCCATTACTTTATGCTTTTAATTTGAATGCTCTGAATGTATGAGGTATTATGGGTGAATTTGATACCATTTTGATGCATGTGTTTGACAAGAGGTTTAGGCCTCCAACCTTGGTTGCTTTTTGTGAGCTTTTGTGAATTTTAATGGCATGATTCATGTGGTTACATTTTGATTTGGGGCAACTCCTGATTACCCTATCTTGTTTCTCTAACCTATTTGTTGAGTTTTGTTTTGTGAGGGCTCATATGACTCTTGCAGGGATGGCTTGCTTGGTGTTCCACTTTATTTGTGGGATACCACCTGGAGGTTTATTCCGATTACCTTTACTGACTCACTTTCTTTGATGGTGCTAGCTTGAGAGATCTCTGGGTTTCTTATCTCTTTAATTGTTGTTACTTCGGAATTTTATCTGTACGGTAGATCTCTCGATCCCTTTACTTTTCCCGCATGTTACCGATTTCTTAGGTTTCGTATAGCCTCTCGTGGCATGTCATTTAAAGTAGCGTGGTTCCTTCATCTAGGACTGCCTTTTTGCATGAGTATCCCTAAACCCCCCAAACTCATTGATTTTTCTTCTCCTAAGAACACGTTACCTCCTCCTACTACAGGCGAGTAAGTCTCCAAAGGTCGAGCATCCGGTAGATTGCGTAGTAACGTCGTTCACCCCAAAACACAAACCCTTACCCCATAGGTGGTCGAACTACGTTTTGCTCTGATTTTCATCCCAGGTGAGATACGTAGGCATAAGACGCGATGTCTTAGCGAGCACACTCCTCTTTAACCCCTAGGTAGCCGAGCTACGAAGACTCTGATTCTCAGATTCAGATGGGATACGTATGCAGTGGATGCGACATCCGTGCGAGTCATTTTCTTTTGACCCTTCTTTTAGTAAGTAGTACATTAGATAAACATACACGTTTTTTCTCATCCTTTCAATCATGTTTGCACAAATAATTTTTCACAAAACAACAACCTTTACAACAAATGTGAAAAGGGCTCCCTAGGAGTACCTAGGATGCTTTGGGTGCCTAATACCTTCCCATTGCATAACCAACCCCTTTACCCAGATCTCTGACATTTTTACTAGTTTTTGATTCAATGAAACTTTTAGGTTTTTGTTCGCTTTCTAACCATTCCTTTGGATAAATAGAAGTGCGGTGGCGACTCGACTTGTATGGTTTACCTTGGATTTAGTCAATATCTCTAATGGTAACGAATACCCCGCTACAGAAAAATGGCGACTCTGCTGGGGACCATGTATTTGCCTAGTGGGTTTTGCCGACTTTTCATATTTGTTGTATTGTGTTGTATATTTTTTTTGTGACATATTTTTGTGCAATTTGGGATTACTGTATTGTAGGTAATGATTGAATTGTTTGAATATTAATTCCTTGTATGCTTGGTGATCTTTGTGAGATGAGTTCTATACCCAGACTCGAGTGCACTTAGGATAGGAGAATGGCATAGTCTTGTTGACTTGTGTGGAGTTATTCCTTAGCAAGTTGGCTTGCAAGCCCATTCACTTAGTGGAGGTCATGTTAGGATCAATAATGTCACAGAAGTAGTTGTGGTTAGACATTACTTTTTCCAATATAGACCTTAGAAGCCAAGGACCTTAGTTTACCAAACCCATCTTGGCCTATTCGTAGGATGTAGTGCGAAATTCGTTCAATTGTAAGATTTGATACGATTGTTACGTGATACTACACTCATAAGAGTCTCTCTTGAGAAAAATTTTGGAATACGAGTAGTCGTTCCTCCGATAATATCCAAAAGATGGGATGATGACTGTGGGAACCTTTTGTAGAACATGTTTGGCAGGTTTAAACCTTAGTACACTCCCTTTGTGTGGTTCTTAACCTAAACTCCATGCTCGTGACTTGCAACAAACCCTTGATTCATGGTTGATCCGTTCAGGTATCCTTAATATCAATGAAACTTGGGTGTTGATAAGGTGTAAACCATAATCCACCAAAATGGGTGGTTAATATTAAGGATAACATGATCCATCCCATGACCTTTTTTTGGTGTGCTTTGCTTGATCCTTGAGTGTGATTGTTGCATTCATGCATTCATGCACCCATTTGCATTCATATCATCAAAATAATAAGAAAATTTTCAAGGAACTTAAGGGGTTTATTTGCAAAATTTTCAGACATGGAAAGACAAAGAAGGAATACAAAGAAGTACAGTTTCAGACAACCAGACTTGAAAGAGTTAAGGAATTTGACATCTTATGTATTAGATCCCTTGGGTTTCAAGGCTCGTTTCGGGAAGCTTCTTCCTCTTCTGACTACTCAGGTGGATGAAGGATTGATGAGCGTATTGGTGCAGTTTTATGATCCTTTGTACCGTTGCTTCACGTTTCCGGATTTTCAGCTTTTGCCTACCCTTGAGGAGTATGCTTATCTTGTGGGTATACCTGTTCTGGATCAGTTGTTGTTCAGTGGCTTGGAAAGGGTTCCTACTTCTCAAGAGATAGTAGACCTATTACACATAGAGGAATCTCTGGTTGATGCTCATATGACTACCAAAGGTTGAATTCAAGGTCTCCCTTCTGAGTTCCTCATTGCTCAAGCTACTATATATGGGAAGGCCATGAGTGAGGATGCCTTTGAAGCCATATTTGTACTTCTCATCTATGGGCTAGTGTTATTCCCCAACATCGACAAGTTTGTGGATGTGAACGCTATTAGGATCTTCTCTACTCTTAATCCCGTTCCGACTCTGTTGGGCGATACCTACTTCTCTTTGCATATGAGGAATGCAAAGGGTGGTGGCGCCATTGTGTGTTGTTTTCCTCTGTTGTATAAGTGGTTTATTTCTCACTTACCTCAGACGGTCGCTTTCAAGGAGAACAAGGACTGTCTACGGTAGTCCACGAGACTTATGTCTCTCACTAATGATGATATCTCTTGGTATAACCGTGTGTATGATGGTGTGCAGATTATTGACTCTTGTGGCGAATTCTCCAATGTACCTCTTCTTGGTACATGTGGTGGGATTAACTACAATCCTGTTTTGGCACGTCGGCAGCTTGGGTTCCCCTTAAAGGATAAACCCAATAACATTTTGTTAGAGGGTGTATTCTTTCAGGATGGTAAAGATCCCCAAGGCTTGAAAGCTAGGATGGTCCGCGCTTGGCACAAGATTCATAGGAAAGGAAGGAAAGAGTTGGGTCCTAAGAATTGCATCGCTTTGGAGCCTTACACTGTTTGGGTTAGGAAGAGAGCTTCTGAGTATCTCATGCCTTACGAGTATCCGAGACCTACACCTATGATTATGGTTGGGCCTTCAACCCTCCCTAATCAAGGAGTAGAGGAGTTGAGAGACGAAGACCGTTCACGTGCCTGGATCCGTGAACGTGAAGAGTTGCTTCAGCAGATCAGAGAGAAGGATGCGTTGATTGAGTTTCTTGAGCATCAGGTTACTGATGACCCTGACGATGCTACACTTCTTTTCCCTGATATTATTTGATGAGATATTTCCATATGTGATAAAATGCTTAATATTTCCAGAATTTGCAAATAAAACTCTAAAGTTCCTTTGAAATAAAAAACAAATCATATGCACAAACATTGCATGCATCATATGCATAAGCAGGTTTTGTTTCCGGTCCCTTGCCCTGTGGTCTAACTCTGTGTCCTTCATTTATTTTGAAGACAAGCTGACTCACCGGTACTACACTAGAGCCAATATTTCAAGACTGATGGATCACTTAGAGCAAGAGAACCGCGAGCTGAAAGAGGAAGTGGCCATTGACTGCCCTAATGGAGTCACTCATGGCTTCCCAGAGCCAGTCTTCTCCGACACCTTCAACTCCTCCCCAGAGGACAGTTATCTCCGAGATTGTTTTCTCTATTGTGTCCGCTTCCAGTGCACACTTTGTTCCAACAGCCATGCCAACCGGGTTCCCGTGGGGATGCCTTCCAATTTCATGCCTGAGGGTCCTGTTCCCACCTTTGCTTCTCTGTCGGCATCTAGCCTGGTCCTTGCCGTTCCTCCTCCTATCATGCATACTTTGCCCAGGGTAGACGACACCATCTATCATTCTGAGCCGTCTGAGGGTCCAGATGTTTATGAGAAGATGGATGCTATGAACGATCAATTTCTTGAGCTTCGCAAGGAATTGAAAACTCTCAGAGGGAAGGATCTTTTCGGCAAGTCTGTTGCCGAACTCTGCTCGGTTCCAAATGTGAAGATCCCTGTGAAATTCAAGGTCCCTGATTTTGAAAAGTACAAAGGAAATACTTGTCCTCTCAGCCACCTGGTCATGTATGCCAGGAAAATGTCGACTCAAACCGATAATGACCAACTACTCATCCACTACTTTCAGGACAGTCTGTCCGGTGCCGCTTTGTGTTGGTACATGGGTTTAGACAGCACGAACATCCGATCCTTCCATGATCTCGGTGAAGCCTTCGTCAAGCAATACAAGTACAACGTGGATATGGCTCCCGATAGAGATCAATTGAGAGCCATGTCCCAGAAGGATAAAGAAACATTTAAGGAGTACGCCCAGAGGTGGCGAGAGGTGGCAGCACAGATCGTGCCTCCGCTAGAAGAGAAAGAGATGACTAAGATCTTTTTGAAGACTTTAAGTTCTTTTTATTATGAGCGGATGATTGCTAGCGCTCCTTCTGACTTCACCGAGATGGTGAATATGGGGATGCATCTAGAAGAAGGGGTCCGTGAAGGACGGTTAACCAGAGAAGAAGGCTCTTCTGCCAAACGTTATGAGGCGTTTGCAAAGAAGAAAGATGGAGAGGCACATGCTGTGGTCTCCCATGAGAAACCAAGAAGACCCTCTGTGAAGACGAAGACTATGCGTCCCGCCAGTAACCAACACCAGGTGGCTCATATAGCACCTGTTTTCAGAGACAATCAACAGTATCAGCAACATAGTAACAATCAGCAACCACATCCGTAATATCAGCAACAACAGCTCCGTCCATAATAGCAGGCCTACCAGCCTCGCGACAGTAATCAAACCAGCACGAATTACGAGAGGAAAAAGGTCACTTTCGATCCTATTCCGATGACATACGCAGAGTTATATCCCTCTTTGATAGAGAGGAGGCTGATTACTCCAAGAGACCCACCGGCTATACCTGCTAACCCCCAGTGGTGGTATAAGCCCGAATTGCATTGTGTTTACCATTTTGGTGCTCCCGACCACGACGTGGAGAATTGTTACCCTTTGAAGACCAAGGTTCAAGACCTTGTGAGGTGTGGAATTCTATGTTTTGAGGACGTAGGTCCTAATGTGAAGAAGAACCCATTGCCCGAACATGGGAAATCTGTCAACATGGTCCAGGGTTGCCCTGGCAAGCACAAAGTCAAATATGTCAGTCATATTCAACAGTCTCTAGTCGAGATGCATCGTTTGCTATGTGATTACAGTCATTATGAGCATGACGATGATAGATGCCGAGTCTGCTCTGTTAACCGATTGGGTTGTTGCCAGGTGCGCAAGGATGTTCAGGAAATGCTAGATGAAGGAGTCATTGAGATCCTCCAGAATAGAAATGTTGATGAAGATGCTCTTGAGGTCAATGTGATTGCTCCGGTTTTCCGGATCCCTGAGCCTGTTATTATCAAGTACAGTGGTAGCAAGCAGAAGGCTTCTCCCGCTCTAACCATCAAGCCTGCGGGTCCTGTGCCTTACTCTTCTGAAAAGGCAGTTCCCTATCGCTACAACGTCGTAGCAGTAGAGAATGGGAAAGAGGTGTCCTTTCCCTCTTCTTCTGTTGTGAACATTGTCGATGTTAGCGGTTTGACCCGTAGTGGCCGTGTATTTTCAACACCGCCAAAGCCTCAAATTAATGCTGATTTTGTTGAACGCCCGATTGGGAATGTTGTGAATTCTCCGAATCCGGCACTTACTGTTAAGCCCTCCTCCGTACTGAAAACTCCTACTTCTGTTGGCCCGAGTGGTAATGTGAAAGAAGACTGTGATGAGATATTGAGACTCATCAAAAGGAGCGAGTACAATGTTGTAGACCAACTTCTACAAACGCCATCCAAAATATATGTGTTATCCTTACTCTTAAATTCAGAACCACACCGGGAAGCTCTGCAGAAGGTGTTGGATGTGGCACATGTGGATCACGATATCACTTTGGAGCAATTCGATAGCATTATTGCAAACATTACTGCTTGTAACAACCCGAGTTTTTGTGACTCTGATCTCCCTGAGGAGGGAAGAGACCACAACTTGGCTTTACACATATCTATGAATTGCAAAGACGACGCCATGTCCAATGTGCTGGTGGACACTGGGTCATCATTGAACGTATTGCCAAAGTCCACTCTCTCAAAGCTATCATATCAAGGGCCTCTCATGAGGCAGAGTGGAGTAGTTGTGAAGGCTTTCAATGGGTCTCGCAAAACTGTGATTGGGGAAGTTGATCTCCCAATCAAGATCGGACCAAGTGATTTCTAGATTACCTTCCTGGTTATGGACATTCACCCATCGTATAGCTGTCTCTTAGGCAGACCATGGATTCACGAGGCAGGCGCCATGACGTCCACCCTACACCAGAAATTGAAATTCGTGAAAAACAAGAAGTTGGTGGTGGTAGGGGGAGAAAAGGCTCTCCTGGTTAGCCATTTGTCTTCCTTCTCTTATATAGATGCTGAGGTTGAAGTTGGAACTCCTTTCCAAGCGTTATCTATTGCTGGGCCTATTGAGAAAAGAGCTCCTTCATTTGCTTCCTACAAAGACGCAAAGCTGGCCATTGAGCGTGGTGCAACCACTGGTTTAGGAAAAATGATTGAGTTAGAAGACAACGAGTCCCGGGCTGGCATAGGTTTTTCTTCTGGTACTTTCAACAAGAAAGGGTTATTCAAGAGTGGAGGTTTCATCCACACTGGTCTAGATGAAGAGGTTGCTGCCGTTTTAGAAGAAGATACAGGGGATTCTGGCAATTTCGTCATCCCTGGAGGAATCTGCAACAATTGGGTCGCTGTGGATATTCCAACAGTTGTCCATAAGTCAACGTAATAATCACTTTGTTTGAAAACCCTTCTCCCATGCCAAAAGGAGGAGTGATGACATTGTTGGCGCATTGATGCAATGATGTTTTCATTCAATAAATTCATGTTAAATGTTTGTTTTTCCAATTATTTTCCCTTTTTGCTTTTTGCATGAAATTGGTGATCACATAAAACCCTAAAAAAAATAGAATAAAATTGATCTTTTCATATGCATAATGATTTGCCTTGTTTGAATTCTAAAGCTTTTATATCCAAAATCATTATGCAGGCTGATTTCTAGACCCATTGAACATAATGACCCAACACCATCTCCCAATTTTGAATTCCCTATATTTGAGGCAGAGGAAGATGATGTTGAAGAGATTCCTGATGAGATCACCCGGCTACTTGAGCATGAAGAGAAGATCATTCAGCCGCATCTTGAGAATCTGGAAACAGTCAACTTGGGATCTGAAGATTGTGTGCGAGAGGTAAAGATTGGGGCACTTCTGGAAGAATCTATTAAGAAGGGGTTGATTAAGTTGCTATGAGAATATGTCGACGTCTTTGCTTGGTCATATGAAGACATGTCTGGCCTAGATACTGATATTGTGCAAAATTTCCTACCTCTAAAGCCTGAGTGCATGCCTGTAAAGCAGAAGATCAAAAGAACTCATCCTGATATGGCAGTGAAGATCAAAGAAGAAGTTCAGAAGAAAATTGATGTGGGGTTTCTGGTGACTTCTATATATCCTCAACGGGTGGCCAATATTGTGCCCGTGCCTAAGAAAGATGGAAAAGTCCGGATGTGTGTGGACTATAGAGACTTGAATAAAGCTAGTCCAAAAGATGATTTCCCTCTACCACATATTGATATGTTGGTAGACAATACAGCTAAATTCAAAGTCTTCTCGTTTATGGATGGATTTTCCGGATATAATCAGATTAAAATGGCACCCGAGGATATGGAGAAGACAACATTCATCACACCTTGGGGAACATTCTGTTATCGAGTGATGCCCTTCGATTTGAAGAACGTCGGAGCCACGTATAAACGAGCTATGACTACCTTGTTTCATGATATGATGCACAAGAAGATTGAGGTATATGTTGACGATATGATCGCTAAGTCAAGATCGGAGGTTGTACTCCCTGTAGAGGTGGAGATCCCATCAATGAGAGTCTTGATGGAGGCCAAGTTGACTGATGTTGAATGGGTTCAGAGTCGTTATGACCAGCTGAACTTGATAGAAGAAAAGAGATTGACTGCCATGTGCCACGGTCAGTTATATCAGTAGAGGATGAAGAAAGCTTTTGATAAGAAGGTCAAGCCTCGTGTGTTCCGAGAAGGTGACGTTGTGCTCAAGAAAGTTTTGTCTTTCGCGCCCGATTCCAGGGGCAAGTGGACTCCGAACTATGAGGGTCCGTATGTTGTTAAGAGAGCCTTTTCAGGCGGTGCTTTGATACTTACAACTATGGATGGGGAGGATTTCACTCGTCCTGTGAATTCAGATGCAGTCAAGAAATACTTCGCCTAAAAAAAATAAAAACTGAATAGCTCGCTAAGTTGAAAACTCGAAAGGGCGGCTTAGGCAAAAATGAGCGTCTCGGTGGATTGAAACCCCGAAAGGGTGATCCAGGCAAAAGTTAGAGACACAAAAAATATATAATAATGACATATGTATCCCGCTAGATTGAGTACCTCATCCTGGGGCAATCTAGGAAAAAATTAGGGATTTGGCAAGTAACTGCATCCTGACAAGACTTTGTTCTACAACTGTCATCCGTCAGAAACCCTTGCTCATTATCAGCCAAAGCTTCAAATACATCGGATTCAGAATTGGTGGAGAAATGGTCATTATGTTCAATGTAGCCCTTTTCCAATATATATCACCAATTTCAAATTTGTAAAGATCTATGGAGTCTTGTCATTCGCAGACTACCATTCTATCAAATCAATTTGAGCCTTTTATCCAATTATTGGCACTCTTATCTGTTTCTATTCAACAAATGTTTTGCATGTTTTGATTAAGAAAATCTCATTGTTTTAAACGATCAAATTTTTTATAATTTGTTTTTTAACAAAGTGAACATTCACAATGACGAAAGGATACTTAGGAGATCCTCAGTGCTCTCCCAAGGGTGGTACGATCCCCAACAGGGTAAGATTTTTGTCCATATTCCTGGCATGACTGTATCTCCTCCCTCCGGAACCCCTTGTGGTTTATCCTACCAAGTGAATTGCTTGTTGAGAGTCACATCTCTTCCCTTCAGCAGAGTAGCAATCTTTCTTCCTCGGCAGCTTGGATCTCTTTGGGCAAGAGCGGTATTTGGTGGTGGATCCCGATAAATCCTTTATCTCCTCGGATAGATTCCCCAGTAGAGTTGTTGGTGTGGTGGACCTTGTCTGTGATAACTCTCGTCCCCAGCTGGAATGATTGTTGATTCATCCCTTGCAGAGTTCTTTGCTTCCTGGTATCTCTGATCCCCAGCAGATTGGATACTCTTCGGTGAACTTGGCTTTCTCTCTTGAGATGTAGTACCGGGTGGTTGATTCCTGGACCTGGTTGTGTTAAATATGTCTGTTTGTCAACATACATCATACATAAACCACGCGCATACATGCATAATTATAACATTCAGATATTCATGTTGCATTCTTCGCCATATATTGTTGTTTGTTGTCTCCTACTATTTGGTGATATATTCCCCCAAGCAGATGTGTGTGTCTGATCTCTCCATATAAAGTCAGCTCCATAGGCAGAAAGCGTTTATCCTTTCTTCCATATTCCCCACTGGGTTATATCCTCGTGGATGTTGATTGTTTTTGTTCCTTCCCAACACATATATTGGGATGGTTTTCCCCATTGAGTTATATCCTCACCGAGACAAGTCTTGATTTGGTGTGCCTATCTAGTTTGATCCTAGATCGGTCTCTTGAGACTCTTTTCCTGTTTCCCCGTGGTAAATGAATAATTGCTCAATAATTAGTAATCATTATCCCCGGCGGAGTCTGCGGCTCTCTACCCTCATACCGGTAGTTGTAAACCCTATTTCTTCCCTTTTTGCAGAGTAACTATTTTTGCTCATCTTTAATTGGTGGCAGTTATCTTCATCCAATATTCGGTGATGATATCCCCTCATCAGCTTGGATAATTGCCCTGATTACGCAATTTATCCCCAGCGGGTCATCTCTCGTCTACCTTGTTGTTGTTGGTAACGATTGTTTCTCCCCTGAATTGGTCATCATTATATACCTAGTTTCGGTATCCCGATGCCTTTTCTTTTCGGTCGATTTATCCTTTATTAACCCAGTAACCGGTTGTGGGTAATCGTCCATGCGAGTATATTATCTATGTTCTGACGGTAATAGATAGTATATCTCATGCACTCTCGGGTCTGAAGCCTTTTATTCTTCCCCAGTTGAGTAAGATTCGTATCCCCTTTGTGGAGTCGAATATCCATCCTGTAATTGAGTTTGCTTTTAGCCCTCTTTTGGATGATGAGTGTTTTGGGAATATTCCCCCAATTCACGCCTTGGTTGGTCACCTATTATATACCCAGTAACCGGTATCCCTGGTGTTCCTTCCTCTCTGCTCCCTATTGTGACTTTTTGTCCCCTGTGGAGTTAGAATCCCTGAGTTGAAGTATACCTTTTAGGTTTTCCTCAGACGTTTTGAAGTTTTGATATCTCTCACCCTTATACCGGTCTTGGATATTCATCTCTTCCTGAGCATGTTGTATCTCTCACCCTCATACCTGGCGTTCAGATCACATGTCTCCTTGAGCTTATTACCCAGTAACCGGTAATACCTCGTCCCGCTGCTTCCCCAGGAGTGTCCTTGTGGACATCCCCAGCGAAGTCCCTTAGTGGATTGTTTTCATCCGGATTTTATCCGAAGTATCCGCTGTGGATAGTTTTTTGTTGTATTGGCATATTCCCCAATACATGCATCTTCGAGTCAGCTCGAGTCTTTCCATTGGATCTTTTCCCTTTGGAATTCTGTTCCCCACACTTTGAGTCGTGACCTGCTCGCGCATTTTTATCCCTTTTCTATCCCCAAGAGAGTCCCCAGGGTCTTGGTCCCATGGAGTGAATTGCTCATATGGATTATCAGTGGCTTCTGATTTCTTTGCTTTTGTGGACACATATCTCCACAGAGTGCTACCATTTTTCATACCTACATTTGCATCATGAGGTCTCTTAGGGACCAAAATTCGTCTCTTTGTTATTATTTAAGCTCATTCTACCCCGTCGAGACGAAGATTTTAACCTTCACTTCTCCGGCTAGAATGACCTCAAATAGGGGCATCTGTAAGACCCCAATTTTGACCCTAAGATCCCTCATGGCATCATAACATTGCATTTGCATTGCCTCAAGGATCTTTAGCATCTTGGTTCCCTTTGCCTTTGGGTGGGACTACTTGTGATTGGTTTGAGATCACCAAGCATGCTTGAATTATACATCATTGTTTCTCTTACTTTTGTTTACTAACCAAAAGCATAAAAATGTGTCACCAACATCTTTTGTTTGAAGCTTGAGTATCATCCAAGACACTTTGTGGGTTCTATTTAGATGATCAGTCAACACAAGGGAATGGCTTGAGATACTTCCAACAGGTTCAAATGGGGTCTATTCGTCAGTCAAAACATTAATCTTGAAGGAGCAAAAGTTTGTTCATGAGTTGTCATGCTCGCTAGGCGAGCAGAATGGGTCGCCTAGCGAGTCCCAAGAAAAGCCACCAGAATCACCTACGCTCAGAGGAATTTCTTGAACTGTCATGCTCGCTAGGCGAAGCCCACGTGTTAAAAAAAACGAAAAAAAAAACGAAAAAAAAACGAAAAAAAAAATGGAAAAAAAATGGAAAAAAAATAAATAAATAAATAAAATATAACAGAAAAATTTTGGACTTGCGCCTCTCTCATTTGAGCTCACAGGTCCACAAAAATCAGGTTATAAATTCAGAGTTTCAGTGAAACAAAATTTCATATTCTATTCCTATTACCCTGGCAGGAAAAAGATAGTGAGAGAAGAGCTAACAGAGTTCAGAGCAACCTCCAGAGACTGAAGGGAACTCATCGACAAAGAACCAATTCCCTCTCATATAAACCCTCGGATTGCTTTGCAAACCTAACCGGGCAATTCAATTTCATTCGATCTCTCCAATCAGGTTTGCCTCATTCCCATTACTTTATGCTTTTAATTTGAATGCTCTGAATGTATGAGGTATTATGGGTGAATTTGATACCATTTTGATGCATGTGTTTGACAAGAGGTTTAGGCCTCCAACCTTGGTTGTTTTTTGTGAGCATTTGTGAATTTTAATGGCATGATTCATGTGGTTACATTTTGATTTGGGGCAACTCCTGATTACCCTATCTTGTTTCTCTAACCTGTTTGTTGAGTTTTGTTTTGTGAGGGCTCATATGACTCTTGCAGGGATGGCTTGCTTGGTGTTCCACTTTATTTGTGGGATACCATCTGGAGGTTTATTCCGATTACCTGTACTGACTCACTTTCTTTGATGGTGCTAGCTTGAGAGATCTCTGGGTTTCTTATCTCTTTAATTGCTGTTACTTCGGATTTTTATCCGTATGGTAGATCTCTCGATCCCTTTACTTTTCCCGCATGTTACCGATTTCTTAGGTTTCGTATAGCCTCTCGTGGCATGTCATTTAAGGTAGCGTGGTTCCTTCGTCTAGGACTGCCTTTTTGCATGAGTATCCCTAAACCCCCCAAACTCATTGATTTTTCTTCTCCTAAGAACACGTTACCTCCTCCTACTACAGGCGAGTAAGTCTCCAAAGGTCGAGCATCCGGTAGATTGCGTAGTAACGCCGTTCACCCCAAAACACAAACCCTTACCCCATAGGTGGTCGAACTACGTTTTGCTCTGATTTTCATCCCAGATGAGATACGTAGGCATAAGACGTGATGTCTTAGCGAGCACACTCCTCTTTAACCCCTAGGTAGCCGAGCTACGAAGACTCTGATTCTCAGATTCATATGGGATACATATGCAGTGGATGCGACATCCGTGCGAGTCATTTTCTTTTGACCCTTCTTTTAGTAAGTAGTACATTAGATAAACATACACGCTTTTTCTCATCCTTTCAATCATGTTTGCACAAATAATTTTTCACAAAACAACAACCTTTACAACAAATGTGAAAAGGGCTCCCTAGGAGTACCTAGGATGCTTTGGGTGCCTAATACCTTCCCATTGCATAACCAACCCCCTTACCCAGATCTCTGACATTTTTACTAGTTTTTTATTCGATAAAACTTTTAGGTTTTTGTTCGCTTTCTAACCATTCCTTTGGATAAATAGAAGTGCGGTGGCGACTCGACTTGTATGGTTTACCTTGGATTTAGTCAATATCTCTAATGGTAACGAATATCCCGCTACAGAAGGACTAAGGACTCATTCTTGATATATGGAGATCAGGAAGAGCTAGCTGTAATTGGATACACTGATGCTAGCTTCCAGACAGATAAGGATGACTTTAGATCGCAATCTGGTTATGTGTTTTTCTTAAACGGTGGCGCTGTGAGTTGGAAAAGTTCAAAGCAAGATATAGTTGTTGATTCTACAACCGAGGCCGAGTATATTGCTGCCTCAAGTCCAGCAAAGGAAGCTGTTTGGATCAAAAAGTTCATTAGTGAACTTGGCATATCTCCTAGCATTATGGATCCCATTGGTTTCTATTGTGATAACAATGGTGCTATCGCACAAGCTAAGGAACCTAGATCTCACCAACGATCCAAACACATACTTAGGCGTTATCACCTCATTCGAGAGATAATAGGTAGAGGAGATGTGAAAGTATGCAGAGTACCTACACTTGACAATATTGCTGACCCACTGACAAAGCCTCTTGCGCAGCAGAAGCATGATGGCCATACTAGATCTATGGGCATTAGGGGTATGCCTGATTGGCTCTAGTGCTAGTGGGAGATTATTGGTGTAAGCCGTAGAGGCCAATACTTTTGGTACTTGTATCGACTTATTTATTAATAATAAAAAGCTTTTTCTTTATTATGTTTGTCTAATAAAGTCCCTAGAATAGATAGTTCGTTTAATGTATCAAGTGTGACTTAATCATGAGATCACATTAAACATAAGGACATTATTCTTAAAGTATCCATAGTCGAGCTTTATTGTGAAGTGGGATAACATTAAAGCATTAAGACTATTATGTATATAGACTGATGATCACATCTCACGGATCATGGATAAGGAGTTACCAAGTCTTAAACATAGGTATGAATATTAAGAGTAATATTTATACTGGATTGACCCGCTACGAGAATACTATATAGAATGTTATGCAAAGTGTCATAAGTTATTCACATGGTGATAATGGTGTATACCACCCTTCGACCTGAAACCACTATGGAACCTAGATGTAAAGTCGAGTACCTTATTGTTGATCAAACATTATCTGTAACTGGATGACCATAAAGACAGTTGATGGGTACTCCACGAAGCATGCTAAGGGACATGAGTGACCTAGATGGAATTTGCCCATCCTGCGTAACAGGGTAAATGTCTATGGGCCCAATATTGAACTGGACAAGGATGACACGGTCTATGCCTATATAGACATAAGGGCAAAAGGGTAATTGTACACATAAGTATTATCACAAAAGGATTTGTCAGATCACATGACATTTTCGTGTCTTGGGTAGCAGTGATGTGTTGCTAGATACCGCTCACTGTTTATTATGTTAAATACGTGATTTAACATAATTGCCAATGCCGCGAAAACCTACAGGGTCACACACAAAAGGACGAATTGATGAGAGATAGAGTAACTAAGGAATACCGTAATGTACGGTGCACTTAAGTGAATTGTAGAACATCGTAAGGTACAGTGTACTTAAGTAGAATACGAAATATGGTAAGGTACCACGCGCTTAAGTGATTTTGGCATATTATAAGATATGGGCCACATACACTTGAGTGGGCTTTTTAGCTTGCAGCACATACAAGTGGTTCTATAAATCGAACCCTTGTGTAGAAGCATTTGTGTAGTTGCAATTTCGTTTTTCTCTCTCTCTCTCTCACTCAAAGCCTTCATTCGTAGCAGCTAGCACTGAGATTGAAGGAATCTGTTTGTGTGGACTGAGTAGAGGCATTGTCATCATTCAACGTTCGTGATCGCTCCGTAGATCTGCATCAAAGGTTACAATCGCCACAAGAGGTAACGAATTTATCACTGATCATGCCATCACTAAAGGAGAAATTTTAAATTCCGCTGCATTTTGGATCGCTCTTCTCCTTCACCCTTGATACCATTCTGTTGGTGCAAGTTATACTTTTTATCACTTTCAATCTTCTCCTTTGTTATCGTGGTTCCACGAACTACGAATGCTCTGACTTTCTCATTGCATAGTGGGAATACGTAGGCACGAGGATGCTAATCCTTGGCGAGCATATTCCTAATTATTCCTTCCTCTGCCTTAGGGCACCGCTCATATCTTTCACGATCCATTATCTACCTTCGATCATAAACCGTTCACCTAGTGACGTACTATTTCTTTGAAATCGGTTACACTTCTTTTGAGAATTCCATATACACCCTTTTAGGACGATATAACGGCAATCCGCATTTGTGCCTAGAGTTGTTTGGCTTGTACCCAGATATTTAATTCCTTCTTCTTTGGCTAAGACATTATTTTCCTCTATGGCACAAAACCTATTTCTTCTATGGATTCCAATATATACCTTCACCTTTGGTTTCAAACTATACCTCTGCAGTCACTTTTATCAAACCTTCAATTCTATGACTTTGGTCATTCATCCCATTCATCCTCATGATGCATTTTTATTCTATCTCCATTCACTTCATGTGATATATCAGTTATCTTTGAGCCAAATACATTATCTCTTTGAGCTCCATCTTGTGTCACCCTGTGAACCAAGAGTTGTTTGGCTCATACCCAAACACTTAATTCACCTTGTTTTCGGCTATACAATATAGTGGTAGCCCGACTAGTCCACATATCGGTCAACGCTAGTTTTACTCTTGGGTTCATATTTCACCCCTTATTGGAGTTCACAACAAATAATCCTTTGGTTTTGACCATACCTTTATCACAATTCTTTTCATCTCCCACCACTAGTTCTTTGAACTACGGAGCTCTGAATTCCTCATTGCACTATGAGGATACGTAGGCATGAGGGCCCCAATCCTCACCGAGCACTTTATCTATTTCTTTTCCTTTTCCTTCATTCTTTTGTGAATAATCTTTAAATATCACACATATTCGAGCGAGAAAAATCAAAAGGGCTCCCATGGAGTACCATGGGTGTAAGGGGTGCTAATACCTTCCCCTTGCATAACTGACTTCCTTACCCAGCATACCTCTTTCCATCAGGTTTTATTGATGTTTTCCCTTTCCTTCGGGAATAAATAAAGTTCGATGACGACTCTGTTGTATGTTCGAACGTGTGATGCGTTCGGGTATATTTCCGCTAGCTTCAATTGTGTATGCCACACTTTTTTTATTAGCTCCCCAATCACATCCTTCAAGTGAATGCATTTGTTAGCGTTGTTGTTGTAACTTTTATTAAAACGACGTTACTTAGATTTATTTTTCCTAATTGATTCCCTAAATGGGTAAAGTTTCTTGATCCTGACTTCTTTAAAATCGGTTTTTTCCTATTGTTGCCAAATTTTCTCCATCGATGTATTTAAAGGATTGTATAATGAGAACCTGACTCAAGGTCCTCAATCTTTGTTATCCTGACAACAATTGAAGTCTTTCTCATTCACCTGATTGTATCCATGGTTCACTACTCCTTGGACCCTCCCTTCGTCTTTGGCTATGATTTCTTCTTCATAGTTAATATAGGAATGGATCCCTCTATTCCTAACTTATCACAAAAAATGTAGTTTGGCCTTAACCCTTTCTTGAATTTCCAACATTCCAAATCGTCATTCGTCCCCCCAACTTCTATTCTTACCTTTATGAATTGGTCAATATATTCATGTAAGATTTCCTTCTTTTTTTTGTTGGATTCCGCTGAGGATAGCTATGGTGGTGGGTTTTCGCTTTCGTGCTTTGAATTAGGTGGTGAAAGTATCACATAACTCCTTCTATGAACTTATGCTTCCGTCCGAGAGAGTCTTTAACCACATCATGGCAGCTCCCTTAAGGGTTAACATGAATAACTTGCAGTTTATGGCTCCCAAAGCATGATAGTAATCCAATGTAGTATCTATATGCTCAATGTGTTTGTACATATCCCTTGTTATGTCATAACTCTTCAACTTTGGGGGATTTTAAGTGATTTGGGGATCTTGGTATCGAGGATGTGTCTCGAGACTAGATTTCTCTTTGGATTAGAGATTGGTGCTTTATAACCATGTATTTCCTTTCTTAGGAAGTTGTGTGAATGTGGAATATGAGGGTGACGGTCATCTAGTGGCATGTGACTCCCTTCACTTCCTCCAAAACCATGAGGCGAAGTCTGGTATCATAAAAATTGATTGTCGTCTTGCAACCTAGGGGCCTCCCTAGGTGGTAAAATAATGTCGACGAGGATACAACATGTTTTGCCTCTTTGCTTGTCGGACGAAACAGATATAGGCACGAAATTATACTTAGGGGAAGTGAATTGCAATTTTCTTCAATCGGAAGTATCCTTTCTGTCAGCAAGTACGAATTCTTGAGTGCATAAAGTATCTTGAAATTTTTAGATATTGTGGAGCATTTCATGTCCATGAATCATAGGTTGCAACAAATGTTGCTTTGAAGCTTGACCTTGCACCGGCTGTAAGGGACGTTGAAATGGTGGAAGAACATGGAAGGTCCATTGCCTGAGTGTCATAGATGATGCATTTTGCGACATTAAAACTCTATGAGGGGTAACTGTGATCGGAGCCTCCCCAATCAAAGGAGGAGTGAAGCCTCTTTCACCAGATCTGGGTGTTGGTTACAATAGTTGTCATGAAGGTGGTGTTGTGTGTGATAGTCTAACTAGTTATTTTCGAAGCTACCATGACGGTATGGACTAGACAGCTGACCTTTGTGAGGAATATATCTATACTCTAACACACACACACACACACAAAGAGAGAGAGAGAGAGAGAGAGAGAGAGAGAGAGAAGATTGATGATTTAAGATAGTGGCAAAGAGATGGTGATTCTTCGTGGAAAATCACGAGAACCAGAAGTCGATTCCCACAAAAAGAGGTAATGTTTCATAAGTGAAGATCGAGTGGACTTAAGTTTTGATGCAGTAGGTAGAGCTTGCGGTGCGACTGGTGGACATCAAGGGTAGCACTCCAACGCCTAAATCATTTAATGAGTGAGAAAGTAGATTGAGTGTATAAATGAATACATAAAATAATGTGTGTTATGTTTTATATAAGACAAATAATTTAAATTGTCTCTATGAGATCGACATCTTATGTGGGTGACTATTCGATCAGATCCAACTATGGGAAGTGTGTTGGAGGCCAGAATTACGTACCCTTAGTTGGGGTGAATTCTTACTTGTATTGCGCACCTTTTTGCATAATGCTTGCTATTGGGCCTTGTGAACAGAACATAACAGTTCCCATCCAAACTCGATACCATCTCTCTAATAGGCGATCTAAAGATGTTGGAATGGAACCCAATGATTTCAACAAAACCTTATTGTTAAGAATTTCATGGATCTGAGAGGTGTTCTTCAAAAGTGGCAAGCAAACATAGTTTTCAATTAAGAAAAAACATAAATTATTTTCCCCGTTAAATACCATTTATCAAAGCATGGATCGTCTAATAGAAACCTCTTAAGTGATCACCGTGAAACTCAAGAGTAAAAGAATCAAAGATAGAGAAAATATTTTACCTTTAAATCTTAAAACTTCCATAGCTACATGTATTTTTGCAAGCATGTCGATGACACTCTGCCATTACATAATATTTGCGAGTATTTCCGACATATTCGGTGGAATAATGAGCAAAAGTCAAGCCAAATGATGATGAAGAAAGCAAAAATGACAAAAAGCTGAAGAAATATGGGACTTAGAAAAAATAAGAAGAAAAAGGAATAAACAAAGAAGATTTGCCTCTGCTTTTCTCGCAGTCGCGATGCTGGCATCGTGGGTGTGTTGAACACATATCGTGATCGCGATGCTTAATAAAGAGGTCACTGTGCGGGATTTTTCTTACACGTTTTTTTAGACTTTAAATTAAAAAAGATGGAGACTTTTTGGATGATGAATTCTAGAGAGAGAAAGTAACGGCAGGGAGCTTTTATGAACGATTTTGGAGAGTATTGAAGCCATTTGAGAGCTTATTTTCCATTGATTTTCATGAATACTTCTGATTAACTCATGGTAATAGTTAATTCCACTATGAGTAGCTAAGTTATTTTAGAATAGGTCTTTAGAGATGAACTTAATTGCACTCTGTTGGATCATATGAATGTTTGAAAATATTTGAATACTTTTAAGCTATAAATATTATTCAATTGCTCTTGTTTTTACTGCTCTTTGTGTGTTGAGAAACGTGCAAAGTGATGTTAGATGAGTAGGGATTCTTGACTGTAAGTCTACCGGTCTGAACTAGGGTAGTTGTTCAACTTAGTAATTAACTAAGAATAGGTAATTATAAATTGTGACTTTAGAATTAACGAGCTTAGAAACGCTTGGATTAACTTTGAATTCGCCTAAGGAATTAAGGAATTATCGTTTGAATTAGTGAATTGAACACCAAAGAATTGGGTGCAGGGTCTTGTTAATTCTCCGTATAATTATCGCAGAATTGTTATTCATCTGATACACATTCATCAACTTACATAATTATGGGATTTGAAAGAAATACCTAATCGTTTTTCATTATCTAACTTTACTCCAAAAGTTTTCTCGTTCTTGTTTTCATATCGATCATAATTAACCCCCCCCCCCCCCTCACACACACAGACACACACCCCGCCCCCACCCCCCTTTTCATTTTAATTCGCATTAGTATAACCTTGTTTAAATTTGTAATCCTTCTAGAGACAAATTATTTTATTACTTCGATGAGATTACTACACTTATTAGTTTAGTCATCAAATTTTTGGCGTCGTTGTCGGAGATTGTTGATAATTTCAACAAGAGAATATTTGTGCGACGTTTTATTTTTTTATTTCTATTTTATTTTAGTTGTTATTGTTATTTTTAATTTTATTTTCCACTCTTATTCGATTTTGTTTTTTTGTGTTAAGTTTGTTATTTTTGAATTTTTAGGTTTAATTTCGAATATTCTTTATTGCTATTTATTTGCCATTTTATTTGTTTTTTTTTTCTATTTTTTGTTATTATTGTTAATACTTAACATTTTACTTTTATTTCTATTTGAATTTTTATTTTCTACTTTTTTTCATATTTTTTATTGTTATTAATTTATTTTTTATTTTATTTTCTTTAGTTATTGTTTAATTTTTATTTTCTACTCTTATTCAGTTATGTTGGTTCATTTCTACTGAGGTATCTTATGTTTGTGTATGTGAGGTTCGAATCCAAGGCTGATACCATTTGATTCATAAGTCGAAAGAACATCACGAGTAATTTAGAAGGTTAAAAGAAGCATGGCAAGCTAAAGAAGAATTTGATGAAGAGATGACTAACTCACCACGACAAACGATGGGGAGTTATTGCAGGAAGACTGATGTTGAACAGATATCCTTAGATTTTCAACCAACTAACCTTGTTACTTTTGATGTCAAAAATTATGTGCTTTCATGTTTAAGAGATAAATTGTTCGATGGACAAGCTATTGAAGATCCTTGAGAGCATCTAATTAGATTTTATGAAACTTGTTCTATGTAAAAACCAAATGATATGACTGAAGATCATGTGAAATTACAGTTATTTGATTTCTCTCTAAGAAGCGGTGCAAATAATTGGTTGCAATGTTTATCAAACGGTATCATTCAGACTTGGAAGGAGTTGGAGTTTTCACACACGCTGAGTTTATAGAAATAAGAGCAGAAATCTCAAATTTTGATCAAGGTGACTCTGAGTCATTGTCTGATACATGGGAGACTTTCAAGTTGTTACTCTGAAGATGCCCTAATCACAATATAAGAAGTATGGAGCATATGCAACATTTTACCAGAGTACTCAGAGCTCAAACGATAATGTTTTTGGATGCCTCTGTTGGAGGTACCATAATGACTAAGAATGAATATCAGGTAAAAAAGTTAATCGAAAGGATGTGTCATAATGAGTATCGCTCAATAAGTGATCAAATAGTCAAATCAAAGGGCATGCTTGCATTAGATTTGAATACAATAGTTCTAGCATAAGTTGAGGTTATTTGAAAACAGTTAATTTCATCTGTCAATGTTAGTCATGTTTAGACACTACGGTGTGATTTTTGTGGACAGTGTCATGCTAATGTCAACTGTGTTCAATAGGAATATACAAAAGAGGTGATTATGCTGGAAATTTTCAAAGAGATAACCTTTATTCTAATACTTATAATGCAGATTGACATGATCACTTGAACGTAAAGTGAAGTAACAACCAAGGAACTCCCCAAGAACCTCAAATTCCTCAAGCACAACAACAAGGGAAATCATGTCAGCTTGAAGATGCTCTATATCAATTCATGAAATCCACTCAAACAAGTTTCGAACAGGTTGGAAAAATCAAGGAGATATGTTTAAGACTCATAGAAAGATGGCAAAAAATCCCTAAAGGTCCCTGTTTTTTAGTTTTGTAACCATTCAGTCGCATTCAGTGTATAACATCTAAGGTCAGCATAACCTTCCCTTTGAGATGGTACATTCTCCCACTTCACCTTATCACGAGTCAAACGATAATCAGAGTCCATGTAATCTTTCTCTCACTATTACTAATATCTATAGTAGGAACCTTTGTCTTAAACTGAGTCTTCTCTATCATAGTTTCTAAAGGTTTCATCCCATGTCTTTACTCTTCTTTCGTTGACGGGACACACTGAAAGTAATACATCTATGATTGATAAATGAACCAATAAGTCTCTCAATAGGTCATAACTCTTTCTATCTCTTGGATAGTCATTGAAGACATAATTCACAACTTTATCATCAAGTTGAATTGACTTATTTTTTACAATATGCAGAGCTTTGACGACCTTCAAAACATAGTAGGTTACAGTCTTCCTAATCCAAACCTTCATAAGTGTTTGTAAGTCTATTCTTGTAAATGAACACATGTCAACTAGGTAAGCTGCTTTTGGCATTAATATTACCTGAAAAATTCAATGACAACTCAGCAATCACATTAGTTTGTATCCCTTGTCTTCTACAAATTTCATTAAAATTCTCTGAAAAACCTCCAAGCATCTCACTCTTTGTTCTTATCATGAAAGTTTTCACTAGCTGATGATGAATGAACAACAATAAAACCTTTTAAAATATATAAACCACATTTTTATATTCTTTAGCTATTATCACTTCACCATGTAAAATCTTCAACACTCCATGTTCAACTCTAGTGCAGTGGCATAGATCATCAAACATGTTTATGGGTGACAAATTTAGCCTGAGCTCTGGAACATACCTTTCTTTTGTGAAGAAGAAACTCATGATCATCAAACATTTTAAGTCTGGCTGTACTAATACCATGGACCTTGCAAACCTTATTGTCACCAAGGAGAACTACTTCACCTTACTCTAACTTCAAAATCTCAAAGTATTCGTTTCTTGGACACATATGATAGGAGCATCCTGAGTCCATGACTCAACTCTTTTCAATCCCCAAACTTGACATCACTAACACACTAGCACTCTCATAATTATCCCCATCGAAGGCAACTGCAATTTGAACAGAATCTTCATTGCCCCTCTTTCCGAAATAACCCCTCTTGAAGTGATCAATTTTCTGACGAGTGAAGCATTTTACTCTTGACTTGTCAAACCTCTTTGATTTCGACATCTCTCTATGCTCAATTCCTCCTCTTGAGACACTCAAGTCTTCACCACTATCATCAATCTTCAAATCTTTCACCTTTGAAAATTCTTTAGATCTCACAATCGCCTGAACTCCATTCGAAGTAATAATACAATCCTTACCATAAATAAAGACATCCTTAAAGTGTTCAAAGAATCTGGGTAATGAGTTTAACAAAAATAGAGTCTGGTCCTCATCTACAATTTGCACCTCAATATTCTCTAGATCATTAATGATTTTGTAAAATACTAATGAAAGTATCCATGGTAACTTCAAAATGAAGTTGAAAAAAACTCCTATAAAGAAAGAAAGTCTAGATGAGAGATTAAGAGATCCTAACATACAGAGGAGGAGAAGAAAGAAGCAAACACTTAGTTGATACATCAGAACAATCAGACATCAGATCAATGTTTAGATTAAGACATCAAACTGACATGAGAACAAGGTTCATGTAAAGTCATCTGCTCAGACTATACATCAGAAAAAAGTTTAACATAAGTCATTGAAAGCAAATATAAGAACAAGGTTTAGACTAGCCATCTGAATATAAGTTACTTGCTCTCCAAGTATAAAGAGAGAAAGAGCTGCATAATTTCTAACTTGCTCTCTAATATTCTGAAGTCTCACTCATCTATAAATATTCAACTACTCATATCTACAATTTTTTTTAATAACATCAAGCATACACTCCATCACCTATACTATATCATTGGGTTTTATCTTCATGACTTAATTCAAAACCATACCCAAAGCTCTAACTGAGTTAAATCAGATTCACACCATCTAATCATTCTATTGTAAACTCCATTAATTCCTTTTAACTTGTAAAAAGAGATTAAGTGACTAAGTGCATTCTAAAGCATAAGTTTAAAAACAGACAAAACTCAAAATATGTTTAACCCTTAAGGCTAAAAAGTAGATGATAATTAGAAGCCACTAAGCTTCTGCAAATTGAAGAAGTTTAGAATATAGCTAAAAGGAAATATGAGAAGCAAAGAGTAAAACTAGCATCAACTGTAAATTGCCATATGGTTAGAATCTGTGGACAGATACAGGTTTAAAAGGGAAACTTCTTAGAGAAGTAACCTTTCAAAATAAAATGTTTAAAAAAACTTTACAGAGAACACATTAAGACTTCAAACCGATTGCTCGGTTGACAGCATACCAAAAATGTAACAAGAATTAGCTCCACCTTCTTGTAAATTCTTGCATCCAAAGAGCAAGCAAATCCAGACAAGGAACTGTGATGGCTGTTGGCTTCTTATGCAGTTTTTGCAGAAGGCATGGGCAGGTAAGAATTTCCAGTTGATAAACCAATAGACAAGAATAGGATTAGTCTGCATACATATCCATGGCAGAATCGTTGTTGGAACTCGCTGCATTTGAATCCCTGCTTTGATTTCCATTTCCAGCAGAGATTCCTCCCTCGCCAATTTGATAAAGCTGAAGATTTCGACGTACAGGGCTTGATAATGCATTTGAAAACACGGGTTGATTTTCACAAGGGTCGGAGCGGAATCCTTGCAAAGCTAGTGTTTGGCCAGAAGATCCTGAAGTGACTGGAAAACCTGAACTCGTGACTGGCATCATTGGTTGTGGCTGCTGGTGCTGCGGAGGTGCTCTAGGTGACATGGATGGTTCTTCTCCACAATAATCCAACTCATTCTGCAAGTAGTGGAATGAGAAAATTCATACATGTATTCACTTAGCTATCAAAACCATGTATCGATAACTTTGAAGAATTAAGCATCCCGAACGGCACACTACATCTTCTATGTCATCACCTTTTTATTTACTAAACAATGTGAACTTCAAGATATTAAAATAAATATGCCACCTAGATACTTGATACATATTTTATACTAATATAAAACTATATATGCAGATGGTGTTCACGTCATAGAAAAAAGATATTCGTAATCATCATAATAAACATTTAAATTCAACATGTCTCTCTTTTCTTGTTCATATGTCACACAACTAGTGTCAAAATGTCACATCATTAGTCCTATTGAAAACAAGTTTCGTCTATGTACAATTCAAGAAGCATAGGTTCTAATTCAAACACACCACCAAACAACTCTACCAATTCAAGAAAATGATCAAGACCACCATCATCAATGTATCACGTACATCTCCACCGATATTCAACAATGTCTCTTTTTTATATCTCATCAGAATAAATATTGGAATGTGTAATTCAATTCTGCTCACAATATGATGAAGAACAAAGCCACGCAAAAAGCTTTATTACAAGATTGCTCAATTGTATCAATAAATATTTAAAAGGTATTCCCAAACGTATAAGTAATTGTTTTCTTCTATATTAGAAGATACTCCTTGGATATGTATCCAAGACTATCATATGCATATCAGTATCAAATATGATATTAGTTAACTACAAAATTGAACATAACAGTGCCAATGTCAGTTCAATTTTCTGAGAATTCTCAATCACAATTAGTGTTGACAATGGCAAGTCCTCCAAACAACAGCCACCGAAAATTATGGTGGATGTCGTGACGGGTTATGACAGATAGAATAAAAATACAGTGTCCACCAAAAAATGACTCAGAAATTAATTTTAAAATATTAAGCATATACAAAGTAAATGTCTTCCTCAACCCCAAAAAACCTCATCTTATTTTGTGCAGTTTTTTTTATTTTACTATTCACTTAGTGCCATACAACAGAAATAGAGAATTGAATTTGAAGGAGAAATAAATACATATTACCAAAAGAAAGAGCTGGAAAAAGAAAGGAGATAAACACAAAATTTAAAAATAAAGTAATGAGGAATAAAACTTGAAAAGAATAAGGCTAAGTCTGGATTGATGGACTAGAACGAAGTGAAGCGGAATTGAACATGATGGAATGGAATGAAACGGAGATCTCATTCCATTGTTTGTGTATTTTATATAATTTGACGGAACGGAACCGAACAAATTAGTTCATTACATTGCATACACCCCAAATCGGATGGAATGAAAATTGAAGGATTGGATGGAATGGATTCCATCATCATTTTCCATTCCGCTCCATCCATTATTTGCAAATTCTAACAATGGAATCTCATTATTTATCGCTCCATTCCATTCCATCTCATACCACCTATCCAAACATAACCCAACATTATTTAAAAAACAAAGCAAAATAAAAATTAGTTTAATGAACCCAAACTCCACTTAGGGATTTTGGTGACAACAGCCATAAAAAGTTCTATGACATGTCATAGGCACCACGTGAGAAAGTTAACTGTCATCTCTGCTCACATTTAATGGAGATGAGTAGACGGATGAATTTGTATAAAGTTTCCAAAATAAAGAACCAAAATGAATCATTTAAACGGTAAAAAAAAAACTGACCAAAACGAATATTTTAAAAGATTAAAAACCAAAATGAATTTCATGTGAACGATGAAATACCGAAAGTATATTTTAGCCTAAAAAATAAGAATTAATGGAAAACAGCATAAAAACAAAGAGAAAAGGAAATATAAAGAAAAAGAAAGAGGTAAAAATGAAATGGGTGTACATTGTCAGTGTAAATATGTTTTACACTTGCATCCAATAAAAGGCTTCAATTTTTCCATGTCATACTATCAATTTCAAAATGTACTTACAAAAGTGAGGTAATATTGCAAGATAGTAGATTTTCATTGGATATCAGTGTAAGATATATTCTAAATCCAAAAAAGTATTAAAGTGAGAGAGAAAAGAAAACAGAGTTGAGCGGAAGTCAATTTCCTAATCATGCTAAAAACCTTTTTCAGACAGATTACAGAGAATTTTAATTACTGATTCAACATCAATATACTACAAAGAATAACAGATTACATTAGTTCAACACTGATCAGATCTGCATCTGCCAGAAAGTCCCGCAAAAAAGGAATTGTTGTAACATTCGAAGGATAAAAAGAAAAGAAAAATGAAAAAAGTAAAAAATAAAAGGCTTCTTACGCCAAATATTATGCTTGGCAAAGGTTACTCGCGTTGAAATTGGCTATGGAAACAAGTATATTCTATAACTTGATTAATTAAATGTATTCTTACAGGTTTCTTTCCTTGTAATGTGAAAAACTCATTCTAATCATGGTGGCTATTGGCTTCCAATCTATAAAGGATTTTGTAAGGTTTGATTCCAGCAGCTTAAAAATTGGGAACCAAAAGGGCAAACCCTGCCCACAATCACGTCAATAGTCCATTACAATGTTTTAAAGTAATGGTATATTATCATTAGGGAGGTATCCAAAACCCACTTTCGTGACTAACTCAGCCAAATTTTCCAAACCAACTTCCAGAAATAAGCAATTCCATGCAATTGCAACCTAAGTTTAAAACAACTCACTGGTACACTAATGCATAAGTTGAACTATACCAGCTTTGCGAAGCTGCTTCCTGTTCATATACTAAGAAGTGGAAATTTCTCCTCCACCTATATCAGTATATATTCTTATACTATGGATGTGTCAAAAAAAATACAACTTTGTGGCTTTAGTTAGTAACATGTATCAACCCAGATGACAAAGGTGCCTTTAGTTAGTAAGAAGTGTCGAAGATGTATCTAAGATGTATCGGTGAAAGTATTTTAAAAATAATTTTAATTATTATAGAATACTTTTCGGGTAGCAATTGGAAAGTATCAGATGCATGTCAGTATCAGATTTGTGTTTGACATTGATACACTTCCACTTTTAAGTATATGTTCTGTATTGTGTGTTTGTTTCTTACATAGTTCTCTACTTCCAATCAACAGAAGCACGCTTAAATAAATAATATAATAATAATGTTAGAGAACTAACCTGAATGTAATTAACAACATCAACTGTTCCAACCCTTGACCCTCCTTCTTCTTGTTTCCAAATCCACTGATAAAGTTTTTCCTGATATCATTAGAACGCTCTACATTAACAAATTATCAATACATGGGTGAAACACCAAAGGTAAGAACTACTTCTGGGTTTGATACATGAATATAGTGAAGCAACCAGAATACTACAAGTCCATGACCTATTGGATGAGGGTTCTGGGGGATTAAGAAAAATTCTTCAAATCTTTTTCATGTTAACACTTTTGAAATTAAAAATATATTAATCATACATTACAATTACAAAAACACTCTCAAATGAAGTGAAGATTTATCTCTTTCCCTCTTCACCCCTCTACCCAAAGCCCTCCTCTCCAAACTCCCAAATAGAGCCTAAAAGCCTAAAACCCCAAAATAAGTGACAAATGCCAAAGTATTTGATTAACAACAAGAAAAGTAGGATTGAAAAAAATCACAATAACCACTTGAATCTATACACACAACCAATTACACTATACAAATGGTGAGAAAGACTAAGCATTAAGTAACATGAACTAATATGAGGTCAACAAGAAAGTCAAATCAAACACAACAAGAAGAAGAAAATGAAAATCAGTACTCGGCAAATGAAAAGGACTAAAAAAATGCTATAATAACTTAAATTGACTAATGTAGACATGCCAGAAGCTTCTACTACTTGTTCAAAATCATTTAAACTCTTCCTGAACAATATATTTCTGCCTATAAGTATAAGAACTTTCAGGATTTTCAAAATCCTAAACCAGAAAACAATACTGCAAAAGATAACAGAACAAATGACATATTTTCCATCAAAAAAAACCAATACTAACAGAAAATCAAGCATGGACACACTCACTCTGCAGCATCAACACCTCTGAAAAAATGTATGTATGTGTCAGTGTCCCCGAAATCGACACCAACATTTGTGATTAAGTTTAATTTATTCATTTTTTTCAAATTAGTATCTGTGTCAGGAATTTCATAGTTGACACACTCTCAAAAAAATCACAAAATATATGAAAAAAATAACACAACCCAGCAACTCCTCTCTACAATATGAGAAAATTCAACAACAGCATTAAACCAATGTTTCATTAACATAATAACATTTTATTAAACCAACAACATTACAACCATAAACACCAAATTAAACTCAAAAACAACAAAAATTTACAACAGTTAAACAAAAACCTGAATAAAAGCACAAACAAGTAAACAAAAATTGCCTTTTTATATTAATATAATAAAAAAAATTGGGGAAAATGAAGGAAAGTCCGAAAAGGAGAGAGAATTCATACGAGGGCGTTGCGTTCACCGGCGTGGAAGGAGAGTTTCTGGTGATTCATGGCGTGAGTGTAGAGTTGCGAAATAGAATTTGCGGTGGTACAAAAGGAAGCATACATGGTTCGATCCACTTCGTCGAGACTTGTGGCGGTGGACTTTCGCTTCTTTCCCATGGTTACCGGCGGAGATCGGAGGGTTGTTGGGATAGGTCGGTGGCGAGGAGGATTGAAGAATGAGAAGAGAAGGGTTGATTGGGCTTTTTATGGAGAAAAGGAAAAAGGTTGTAAAAAGAAGGAGAGGGACTCATGGTAAGTATGTAAGAGAGGAGATACATGTTATAATTGCTTTTAAGATGATTGAATGATTGACACAATGATAAATGGTAACTTTCCCTTTCGGCGTATTTTTTCAAATTGCAATCTAGTCCTTCAAATTCTAGAGAATTATTTTATAAAAGTAAAAACCTAATAATAATAATAATAATAGATAGGGGTTGGACAAAAGTACCGATATGGTCGGAATTCAAAAAAATCGAGAAGATACGATTGTAACAAATGGTCAAAATGGGTATTGGGGTAAAATTGAGTAAGGATGAGTTACTACATGTGAATTTGACTTTCAGAATCCAACTCAAGGATATCAAAGTTCAAAATTTATTTTAGTGGATTTAACCGTTCAAAAATCTAGTTATAATATCATATATTCTTAAAATATTGTCAAAGTACAAACTATCACGCGCTCATTCAATCAAGTAGAAATCCTCTCCATTTTCTAGAAGAAATAAATATTTTTATTAGTATAGTTTTTGTGTGTAAATATCTAATTCATGTTACCAATTTTAAAATGATGTGTGTCATACCCCAAAAATTACCCATCATTTTTCCTCAAAAAAAAAAAAAAAAAAAAAAAAAAAAAAAAAAAAAAAAAAAAAAAAAAAAAAAAAAAAAAAAAAAAAAAAAAAAAAAAAAAAGAGAAAAAAAATTTTTTAATTAATTAATTAATTAATTAAATAATTAAAATAAATAAATAAATAAAATATAACAAATTATTTTGGACTTGGGTCTCCCTCATTCTAAGCCCATTACCCACGAAAGTAGTCTATAAATACTGAAGTTTCAGTAGGGGGAGTTAGACTTGGAGTTTACACTGGGAGATTTACTGGAGAAAGAAGGAAGAGAAGCAAAACACTCTGAGGTTTCCTTGGAACAAAACCTTGAGGAAAAAGAAAGAGAGAGAACAGAGAAGGACGGATAGAAACTTTGGCATAGGAACCCTGCCTACCCGGAGAATTCAGAGTAAAGAAACCCTGAAGGCAGCCCATCTGCACCGAAGCCATCGCCGTCCAATTCCTGCTGCCTAACTTATTCCGATACTACAAGTGGTCAATCCCTTCAACCTTGAATTGGCAAACAGGTTTGCGTATCTCTATTGTTTATACTTTCAATTGGCCATATCTACATATATAATGCATCATGATTAAATGTTGATATATAATTTGCTTTCGTATGGGAATTTAAATATGCCTGAATACCCTGAATGTTTGATCATGTTATTCCTGTGATAAAATGCCATAAAATTCAAAGTTCCTAACGTGGGGCTGTTTTCAAATTCAAAATCCGTTTTCTATTCTGTTTTTTTTATGTTTTATCATAGCCATGCATTATTCATCCTATCCTATTTATTGTTGTGATATTTCTCCGGTGTAATCTTCGATTGCACCCTGATTTGGTGTTCTGACATGTTTCTTTTTTTTGAGTTTCGTAAAGGTTCACATATCCCAGGAAAAGGTTATTGGCTAGGTATTCCACTTTATTTGTGGGATACCCTTGTGGAGTTTCACCCTAAATTAATTTTTAATGTATTAATTTCTAATGTATTAATTTTTTAATATATTATTTTTAATAATTTTAATGTGGAGTTTCATCCTAATTATATAATTAATTGTAAAACTTTGCCTTTGAATAAGTGATCTTGGACCTCTCTTTGTTGCCTTACGATTACGATATTACGGTCATGTCCCGCGAACGTGGGGATACCCTTAGCAAAGACCCTTCGGTTAAATCATCATAAAATAAATTATAGTCCCTCGGATGTTGCCTCCGAATATACAACTTTGTCCCTCGATGACCCTCCGATGTTGCCTACGGTTAAAAGATGATAGTCCCTTCGAATGCTAAGATATCCTCATAACTGTTGCCTTCAATGACCAATCGATGACCCTACGATGACCCTTAAACATCCAAAGGATAAAACTACTTATTTCTCAATAATAAGGACAGTTTTACCCTCATAAGGATAGGAAATACTCATAAAGACCTTGGGTCGGTATAACTCTTAATTGCTGGCTCACAACCTAAAACATTTTTTCACACCTCACACCCTTCAAAATACCTTCAGAAAATCATCACTTGGTATACATTCATACTAGAATCATTACCGAGTTATATTTTTCTAAACAATTTTCAAAACTAAACGAGATAATCACTTTGTATACATTCATACAAGAATCATTACAAAGTTAAATTCTCTTTTCAAAACAATTTTTCTAAACAATTCACAAACACTTTTTTTTTAGACAAAAATAATATAAGTGATCGAGCAATTAAGAGCCCATGGATAACCATGGATACAAAGGGTGCTAACACCTTCCCTTTGTATAATGTACCTCCCGAACCCAAAATCTAAATTAAGGTTTTTCCTGTTCTTTTCCACCTTTCCTTATTGGATAAAAGAAAAGTCGGTGGCGACTCTTGCTAACCGCGACATTGCGATAAAAAACACAAAAAGTCCAGTTCACCGTATGACAGAACTGGCGACTCTGCTGGGGACCCTAAATATTTAAAAAGAGAGGTTACCTTAAAAACAAGATCACTTATTCAATTTGTCTGATTTATTTTTAAGGGATTGCTTGGGTATGTTATGCTTGAGTGAAAGATCCTACACCCGGATCTAGTGTACCTTAGGTAAGTAGCAAGAGATCATCGCGACTGTCCGGCGTATACTGGAATGGTCAAAATGATGGCTACGGTTAATGTGGCACTTTGGATGTCCTGATGTTCCTCATGTTAGTTGAGGAAATATTTGGCATTCGCGTGGTGTCATAAAAGCATTAACCAGACCTTTAGAACCCTAATTGACTCATCCTGGCCATTAGAAAGTAGTGAGATAACTGGCTTCGGTTCCGACTGGAGTTGGTTGAGACTCGATACTACACTCTTTGAGATTGGACTTTAGGGAAGCTTCGGTCAACCACTTGGTGTTGCACTGAAGTGGACTTAAGGAAAGGTCAATGATTTGAGATCCTTCTAGAACCCGGTTACTATTCTAAGACAGGTTGAACCAACCAAACTTCAGTGGGGAGGGTATTTACCTATGGAACTCACGCAAGCCTTAAAACCTAGGAATGATTGTTGTGTGACTTGCTTGTGCTTGTTATTTATCTAACAACATGACATCATAACAACATAACATCATAACATCATGGCATTGTACTAACCATTTCAAGGATTTAGGGATTTAACTCTGCTAAAAAAAAACAAAAAAAACAAAAACAAAAGCAAAAAAAAAAAAGAAAAAGAAAAAAAAAGCTCTTTTTGTTAGTTTATGCAAAGTTAAATTCCGAAAGTCCTTGAAAACATTTCATACATTGCATTGCATCGCATAACAGGTATTCTAAAGGATCAGTGTTCTCACGATTTTCCTGGCAAACAGATTCCAGCAGATTCAAACAGATTGAACAATGGCTCTCGAACAAACTGTCAAAGATCTCCAGGCCCAGAATGCTCAATTCCAGGAAATGATGCTGAGCTTATCTAAGGGGCAGGAAGAACTGAAAGCTCTTTTGATGGAGAAGAAGAAGGACCAGAAACCTGTGGGTTACATCAACCCGGGGAGAAGGCTTAAGGGACAGGTTACAGGAGTCAAGATTAGAATTCCGAAGGATTCAGAAGAAGAGACCGAGAATGATTCGGAAGATGAGAATCCTAATCTCGTCAATTCTGAGGACGACGATGAAGATTATGAACATGAACAGTACTCTCCGAAGGATGATAAGTACAAGTTGCTGGAAGAACGTATGCTAGCTATGGAGGGGCAGAAAGTGCCCGGTCTGGATTTCGAAAACTTGGGTCTGGTCTCTGATGTGGTCATTCCCCGCAAATTCAAGGTTCCCATTTTCACTAAGTATGATGGTGCCTCTTGTCCTCAGATGCATCTAAGGGCTTATGTGAGAAAGATTCAGCCGCACACTACTGATAAGAAACTGTGGATCCATTTCTTCCAAGAGAGTCTGTCTGGCACACAGTTAGAGTGGTATTATCAGCTTGAGAGCTCTAACATCCGCACATGGACTGATTTAGCAACAGCTTTCTACAAGCACTACCAGTATAATTCTGAGTTAGCGCCTACTCGGCTACAGCTACAAAATATGACTATGGGCTCTAAAGAAAGTTTCAAAGAATATGCTCAAAAGTGGAGAGATTTGGCTGGCAGAGTCAAACCCCCTATGACTGATCGAGAGTTAGTGGACATGTTCATGGGTACACTGACTGGCCCATTCTACAGCCATCTACTGGGAAGTTCCTCGTCAGGTTTCACTGAACTTATCTTGACAGGTGAACGGGTTGAAAGCGGCATTCGAAGTGGAAAGATACAGGCAGCTACTTCTGCAAGCACCAAAAAGTCCTATCAGGGAAAGAATGAATCAAATGCTGTGTACAGTGAGAGGAAGCATAACAAGAAGAATCGTGACCATACTGTTGGGGCAGTTACAATTGCCGCACCGCCATCTCAGAACTTCCAACACAGACAAGACAGGTCGAGAAGACAGTTTACCAAGATCAATATGACTTTAACCCAAGCACTGCAGAGTATGTTAAAGGCCAATTTGATTACCCTCAGAGGCCCTCCTGCAAATCCCAACACTACTTCTCCTCGTTATAATCCCAACGCCAGGTGTGCCTATCACTCCGATAGCCCCGGGCATGATACGAATGATTGCTGGTTGTTGAAGAACAAGATTCAGGATATGATCGACGCTGGAGAAATTGAATTTGATCCTCCGGCGACCCCCAATGTCATCACAGCACCTATGCCTAATCATGACCAGAATGTTAATGTTGTGGACGACAATTCTCACGTTACTGACGTTGCTGATTTAGCATCTCCTCTCCTGATCGTTAAGAAGAATTTATTGCAAGCTGGTTTATTTCCAGGTTGTGCTGAAGATTGCGATCTCTGTGTACTCCGACCCAATGATTGTTTGAAGTTGAAGAACGGCATTCAACGGCTGATGGATGATCGTACAATTCTATTTGAAAGGGTTCCTAAGGTGGACAACTCTATTGAAGAGGTATCTGTGATTGCTAGGTCCAAAGCTCCAGTGAAGATTACCGCTACTAGAGTGCCTGTGAAGATTACCGCTGAGCCCAAAGTGGCTCCCCTGATTATTACCGCACCTGGCCCCGTGCCATATTCCTCCAGCAAAGCTATTCCGTGGAACTATGGAGGCGACGTTTACATCCATGGCATAAAGCAAGTTGGTAGTTCTGCTAATCCTAATGATATTGTGGGGACTAGTAAAGTTACTCGAAGTGGAAGGATCTACTCCCCAGAAATCTCACCTCCCGCTCCCGAAATTCGAGGAAAAAGACCAGTCAATCCTCCTCAGTCAGAGACATCGGTCGAAGTTACTTCTGAAGATGTTGCCAAACAGGAAATGGAAGAGATGCTGAAAATCATCCGTAAGAGCGATTTTGATGTAGTGGAACAATTGGGGCATACTCCGTCTAAAATCTCAATGTTGTCTTTATTGTTATCCTCTGAATCCCATGCCAATGCATTGATGAAATTCTTGAAGACCGCTCATGTGCCTCAAGAAACATCCGTCGATCAATTCGAACATTATGTTGCTAATTTGACTGTTGACAATGGCCTAGGCTTTTCCGATGCTGACCTGACGCCAGCAGGAAAGAATCACAATAAAGCTCTGCATATCTCCATCGAGTGTGAGGGGATCACCCTGGCTCACGTGTTGATCGACAACGGCTCTTCCTTGAATGTGCTCCCGAAAGCTGTACTCGATAAATTTGACTACAAAGGCATTGAACTGAAACCTAGTGATGTTGTGGTGCGTGCTTACGATGGTGCGAAGAGTGTTGTCTATGGTGAAGTGGTTCTCCCTATCAAGATAGGACCTCAAGTCTTCAACACTACCTTTCACGTGATGGACATTCGTCCCGCCTACTCCTGCTTGTTGGGGCGCCCTTGGATCCATGGGGCAGGTGCGGTAGCTTCGTCGCTTCATCAAAAGCTGAAGTATCCAATAGCAGGCATGGTTGTCACTGTATGTGGAGAAGAAGAGTATATTGTCAGTAGTGTGCAAGCCTTCAAATACGTCGAGATGGATGGTGAATTCTTTGAGACTCCTTCTCAGTCATTTGAAGTGGTTCCTCCACCCAGTCCTGTCCTTAAGCCAACTCCCCTTGTGCCCAAGGTTGTTCGTGCTCCCCCTGTCATGATCTCTCTGAAAGATGCTCAAGCCGCGATTGAAAATGGTGATCGTGCTGGTTGGGGTCAACTGATCAATGTACCGTACAAGTCTGATAAAGCTGGCCTGGGGTTTAACTCTGGAAAGATAGTCAAAAATCAGATTAATGCTATGGAAGATGCTGATAGTGATTGCGACTTGGATAGCTGGATTTTCCCAACAATTGGTGACGGACTCAACAATTGGAAGACTGAAGACATTATCCCGATTTCCTTTAGTCAGGAGTAATTGTTATTGTTTATTCTAGAATTGCAAATTTTAATTTTCTTTTACAATCAAACTTCTTAAAGCATTGTGTCTATGCCCGAGGCACAATGGCTAATTTGTTAGGGGTTTGTCATTTTCATAAGCATATTCATATTCAATAGATCAATGGACTTTTTGCATTCAAATATTGCGCTCTTTATCTTTCCTGTCATTTTTCAAACAAGCTATGTTTCTTGCACACACTCACGTAACAATTTGCCGATCCATATCCACTCTGGATCCTGTTGGTAATGACTCTGCTACTGTTCATTATGACTTTGAAAATCCGATCTACCAAGCCGAGGATGGAAGCGAGGAAGATTGTGAAGTCCCTGGAGAACTTGCCCGACTACTGCAAGAAGAAAAGACTATACAGCCGCATGAGGAATCAATTGAAATTGTAAATCTGGGTACTGAAATAAACAAGAAAGAAGTCAGAGGTTTCTTGGGGCACTCGAATTACATTGCCCGATTCATTCCACACTTGACTGCTACCTGCAAACCCATCTTCAAATTACTGAGACAAAATCAAGAGATGGTATGGAATGATGAATGCCAAGAAGCTTATGACAAAATCAGGAAATATCGCCAAGAACCTCCAGTTCCGATGCCACCAGTTGAAGGAAGACCTTTAATTACGTATTTGACCGTGTTAGAAAATTCAATGAGGTGTGTTGGGGCAACATGACGAGTCTGGTCGAAAAGAGCATGCCATATACTGCCTTAGCAAAAGGTACCGACTGTGAAACAAGATACTCACAGCCCGAGAAAGCTTGCTGTGCTTTGGCCTGGGCTGCTCGCCGACTAAGACAGTATATGTTGAATCATACCACCTTATTGACTTCTAAGATGGATTCTATCAAATACCTATTTGAGAAACCTGCTGTCTCCTGAAAGAGTTATCACTGACAATGGTACTAATTTGAACAACAAGATGATTACTGAACTCTGCACGCAGTTCAAAATAAAACACCATAACTCTTCTCCGTACCGGCCAAAGATGAACGGCGCCGTGGGGACTGCTAACAATATCAAGAAGGTCATGCAAGAAATGACAGTAACATACAAAGACTGGCATGAGATGTTACCCTTTACTCTTTACGGTTATCGCACTTCAGTGCGCACTACGACAGGGGCAACTCCGTTCTCTTTAGTCTATGGAATGGAAGCCATCTTACTAGTGGAAGTTCAGATTCCCTCTCTAAGAATCATGAAAGAGGCGGGCTTAGATGAAGATGAATGGATTCAGACTCGACTCGATCAGATAAATCTGATTGATGAGAAGAGACTTGCGGCTGTTTGTCATGGGCAGATATATCAGAAATGCATGACCCAGGCATTTAACAAAAGAGTTAAGAGACAGGTGTACCAACTTGGCGACTTGGTGATCAAGCGTATCATTCTACCACAAGGTGATCCCAGAGGCAAATGGACTCCCACATACGAAGGGCCATTTGTGGTTAAGAAGGTATTCTCTGGTGGAGCCATGATACTCGCTACTATGGATGGTGAAGACTTCCCACATCCCGTGAACGCGGACATAGTTAAAAAATACTACGCATAAAAGAGACCCGCTAGATCGACGTATCTAGGCAAAAGTAAGGGCATCCCGGCGAACCAAAAGGGTTCGGGCAAAAATTAGGGATATATAAAAAAAAATGTACACCCGGCAAGTCGAAAACCTGAAAAGGCGGCTTGGGCAAAAAAGGGTATCCTGGTGGACTGAAAACCTGAAAAGGCGGTCCAGGCAAAAATTAGGGATTAAAGCGTATGACTATGTCCCGTTCTCAGTCAACTTTCATCCAAGTTCGAGGGACTGACCAAGCCAATCACTTCTATCCGACAGCAAGGGATGAGATGCTCGAAGACATAATGACAGTAGTAGGCTTAAAATCAATAGGACTTCTTCCACATAGCTTTCTCTTTGTTTTCGACAATTTCCTCTTACTAGGATTTCTGTCTCCTTGTACACAAATTGCCTGTTTATAGGCCTCCTTTCAAAATCAATACAACCCTCTTTCAAAAAAAAGATGCTTTTGTTTTTACTTTTCTGTTTTGGTTGCGTAAATGTCCATTGATTTAATTTGAATTAATATGTGCATTTGAATATGACTGATGTTTACCAAAAATACATGCATAGAATAGCAATAGCAATTACTACCCGACTTCAGGATCGAGGAGAAGGTCTAACCATGCTTCCAATGAATCCGCTACCAATTCTATTCCCCCAGCAAGTCTGTTATTCCTCAGAAGAAATTAGCAGTATTCCCCGGCACAGCCAGTTACTCCCCAACAGAGGTCGGCATCATCAGACAGATTGATCATCTCATCCATCCTCAGCCAAGATCTGTGGAATATTTCTACCATCAGACAGAATCAAGAACCCCCTGCCGAGAAAGGGTCATCGTTACAAATATCTCCAATCAGTAGATGGGGATTTATTTTCCCCAGTAGAGTCCCCAAGCAGAACTTCTCATACGCATAACTCATTCATTACATCATTTCACAGCATACGCATGCATACAACATTCGCATTTATTTTAGCATAACACGAAACATCTCATACATCATGACATAGCATGAAGCTAACTTTTCTTTGCAGGTTATTTATCCTCCTGATATAGTCAAAATAAAAGGTTCATTCAGACAGACACCTTTATCAATCACATTCAAGATTCAGATACATATTTCAAATACAGTTCATGGGAACATTCATTCTGACAACACTTCGATATCCTCCTAACGATGGCATCTTTAAGCCCATCCCAGACATTTATTGCAAGTACAACATATACAGGTTATCAGATACAGCCTAACGTACGGTTCATTCTGATTCAGCCCAACATATGACTTCTTCAGCAACTCCAATGCGGTCTAACGTACGACCCATTTGGACCTTCAAATCCTCAGATGCTGCCTAGCGTACGGTACATTCAGGGGTGTAGTCTAGCGTACGACTACTTTCTTTTTCAGATGCAGCCTAACGGACGGCTCATTCTACAACTCGGATACGATCTAACGTACGATCCATTCTGAACTTCAACAACCCCAACGCGGTCTAACGTACGACCCGTTTGGATCTTACAACCCTCAGATGCTACCTAACGTACGGTACATTTCTGAAGTGTAGTCTGGCGTACGACTACCGCTTTCATCATCAGATGCGGCCTAACAGACGACTCATTCTGCGACGGTCTAACGTACGACCCGTTCGGATGTCCATCCCCTCAGATGCTACCTAACATACGGTACATTTCTGAAGTGTAGTCTAACGTACGACTATCCCTTTCGTCATCAGATTCAGCCTAACGTACGGCTCCTTCTGCAACTCAGATACGATCTAGCGTATGGTCCATTCTGATCCTTTATCCCCAACAGCATATGACACACTCCGACTCCCCAGCGAAGTCGGCAGCCTAATGGATGACTCATTATACGGTCTAACGTACGACCCAGTGTGGCACCCATGTCTTCAAATTGGCCTAATATACGGCGCGATCTGAAGCTTTCGTCATCAAACCTCTCGGATGGCATCTTTAAGCCCATCTCCATCAAGACCAACTGTCGATTCTCAAGTGCAAATTTTTGGGGCATTCTAGTGTTCAATAATCTTCCACCTCCAGACCACGAATGGCATACACGCCATCCTAACTCTCTCGGTTCAAGAATATTGAACAGGGGCAGCTGTCATACCCCAAAAATTACCCATCATTTTTCCTAAAAAAAAAAAAAAAAAAAAAAAAAAAAAAAACGAAAAAAAACGAAAAAAAAAACGAAAAAAAAAAAAAAAAAAAAAAGAAAAAAAAAGAGAATTTTTTTTTTAATTAATTAATTAATTAAATAATTAAAATAAATAAATAAATAAAATATAACAAATTATTTTGGACTTGGGTCTCCCTCATTCTAAGCCCATTACCCACGAAATTAGTCTATAAATACTGAAGTTTCAGTAGGGGGAGTTAGACTTGGAGTTTACACTGGGAGATTTACTGGAGAAAGAAGGAAGAGAAGCAAAACACTCTGAGGTTTCCTTGGAACAAAACCTTGAGGAAAAAGAAAGAGAGAGAACAGAGAAGGACGAATAGAAACTTTGGCATAGGAACCCTGCCTACCCGGAGAATTCAGAGTAAAGAAACCCTGAAGGCAGCCCATCTGCACCGAAGCCATCGCCGTCCAATTCCCGTTGCCTAACTTATTCCGATACTACAAGTGGTCAATCCCTTCAACCTTGAATTGGCAAACAAGTTTGCGTATCTCTATTGTTTATACTTTCAATTGGCCATATCTACATATATAATGCATCATGATTAAATGTTGATATATAATTTACTTTCGTATGGGAATTTAAATATGCCTGAATACCCTGAATGTTTGATCATGTTATTCCTGTGATAAAATGCCATAAAATTCAAAGTTCCTAACGTGGGGTTGTTTTCAAATTCAAAATCCGTTTTCTATTCTGTTTTTTTTTATGTTTTATCATAGCCATGCATTATTCATCCTATCCTATTTATTGTTGTGATATTTCTCCGGTGTAATCTTCGATTGCACCCTGATTTGGTGTTCTGACATGTTTCTTTTTTTTGAGTTTCGTAAAGGTTCACATATCCCAGGAAAAGGTTATTGGCTAGGTATTCCACTTTATTTGTGGGATACCCTTGTGGAGTTTCACCCTAAATTAATTTTTTAATGTATTAATTTCTAATGTATTAATTTTTTAATATATTATTTTTAATAATTTTAATGTGGAGTTTCATCCTAATTATATAATTAATTGTAAAACTTTGCCTTTGAATAAGTGATCTTGGACCTCTCTTTGTTGCCTTACGATTACGATATTACGGTCATGTCCCGCGAACGTGGGGATACCCTTAGCAAAGACCCTTCGGTTAAATCATCATAAAATAAATTATAGTCCCTCGGATGTTGCCTCCGAATATACAACTTTGTCCCTCGATGACCCTCCGATGTTGCCTACGGTTAAAAGATGATAGTCCCTTCGAATGCTAAGATATCCTCATAACTGTTGCCTTCAATGACCAATCGATGACCCTTAAACATCCAAAGGATAAAACTACTTATTTCTCAATAATAAGGACAGTTTTACCCTCATAAGGATAGGAAATACTCATAAAGACCTTGGGTCGGTATAACTCTTAATTGCTGGCTCACAACCTAAAACATTTTTTCACACCTCACACCCTTCAAAATACCTTCAGAAAATCATCACTTGGTATACATTCATACTAGAATCATTACCGAGTTATATTTTTCTAAACAATTTTCAAAACTAAACGAGATAATCACTTTGTATACATTCATACAAGAATCATTACAAAGTTAAATTCTCTTTTCAAAACAATTTTTCTAAACAATTCACAAACACTTTTTTTTTTTAGACAAAAATAATATAAGTGATCGAGCAATTAAGAGCCCATGGATAACCATGGATACAAAGGGTGCTAACACCTTCCCTTTGTATAATGTACCTCCCGAACCCAAAATCTAAATTAAGGTTTTTCCTGTTCTTTTCCACCTTTCCTTATTGGATAAAAGAAAAGTCGGTGGCGACTCTTGCTAACCGCGACATTGCGATAAAAAACACAAAAAGTCCAGTTCACCGTATGACAATGTGCAATTCAATCATTTATTTAGTCTATAATTATACTAATGGACATCTTCATTTCTTTCATTGGAGAAATGAAGAGGATTCAATCTCATTTAGTCATTCTACATACCCCCTAGCATAAAATATATATTTAAATATTTTTTTAATATTATGTGTGCTTAAACATGATTGAAACGTGAAATGAGGTTCTTTATTATTATTATTAAAAAAGAATAAAAAAGATGAAAGATATATGTGATTCTATGTGTTGTGCATGTTAAACTTTTTTGAAGTTTTGATGATTATAATTGAACAAGACAAAATTAATCATAAACATCATCCGACAAGAAACTATCAAAAAGTAAAGTTGGTCAATTTATAATGTTAAGAACAACACATGATAAATCTATTTCAAAGATTAGCATTCAAAGGAACTGAATATGTGAAAATCCGTTTGATCTCTTAAGTGTTTTAGCTTTTTTTATCAGTTATATGTAAAAGAAAAATGATATTCTTACACCCAAAACATGCACTGTACTCACCTGATCACCGGTACGGTGAAAATGTTTTATTAAAAAAAAAAAATTAAATAATCTTATTTTTTTTAATTAAGGAAAACTGATATAAGAAATGTGTGATTAACCAACTGCATCACTTCATTAACCAATATCTTACACTTCATTAACCAACTTTGTTTTACTACTAAAAAACTATTTTTAATATTTGGGCGTTTATTGGTCAATTTCATCACTTCATTAACCAAAATTTTACACTTCATTATCCAATTTTGTTTTACTACTAAAAATTATCTTTAATATATGGTTGTTTTATTTACCAAGCTATAAGTTATATTAATCAATTTTTTACAATCAATTAACCAAATTTATTTACCACTGTTCATGTCATTATTCACGGTCAATGTTCACATGCATGTCACTGTTGATGGTATTTGTGAATAGTGATTACGGTATAGGTGTAAGGAATGGTGTAGGAATAACATAAATGCATGTAAAATAAGTAAGAGTAAGTCTTGAGATACTAAGATGATGCACCAACGCATTAAAACATCTTTAGTCTCGTCATCTATTTTTTCATTTCTTCTAAAAGAATCAATCCTAACAAGTATTTAACCGGTTAAGAAGCAATTTTGACCAAATAGAAAAACTAAACTCGTTGTATAATTGATTAGAGCTTTCTTCTAATCGATTAAAGGGAAAGTTTATCTCCTAATTGATTAGGAAGCAAATTAATCAATTAAAAAGCGAACTTGAATTAAGATTTCCTTTTCTGATTTAGTCTAATCAATTAGTTTGTCGTTTCTAATCGATTAGAGAGCGGTCATGCTCCTGAGTTGTCTTTTTGAGCTAAATTTGTTTCTTGTATAAATGAGTGATATTCTCACTTCTAAAGTACAAATTTTCTGAAATATTTATTCTTGTATGTCACTTATTCTCCTTCAAAAAGAAATTGTATTTACTACACATTGTCTTGGTGTTGAGAGAGTGGGAAGCTTACTTAGAGAGTTGTGCAATTTTGTTGTTGTGCTTAATTTTTTTACTTAATAGTTTAGTTCTCTTGTGCATTAGTAATTGACTTGGAGTTTGCATGTTAAACCAATAAAAAATTTAGGTGTAAGAAAGGTTATTGGATTGAACTTGTGTAAAAATTCAAATTGTTGATAGTGAAAATCTGAAGAGGAGACTTTGAAGACTATAGTAGAATGTTTGGTTTAAGACTGAACCAATATAATCTATAGTGTGATCTCTCTAACTCTTTGTTTTTTTTCTTTTACTTTTTCGGGTGCCTAAATATCTGCTTATACATTTTTTCTTAAAATCAATTAACAAATCAATTAACTTAAATTCAATCTTTTGTAAAAAAAAATTAACAATCAAATATCACAATTCACTCATCATCTTGTTTTTTTTAGTGAATGGTTCAACAATATAGACTCATAATTTATAACTTTTCAATCTCCATTAAATGGATAATGTGAAAATACTTCATTTTATTAATTCAAAAAACCAGACATACTAAAGTTTTAAAATAATTTATCTTTTCTCTATTATTATAATTTGATAGAGCAGAATAATGTAGTCATATTATTTATTTTCCCTCGTGTTCTTTGTATACAAGTATTATTGTTCTTTTTCAATTAAAGAAAACTAATTCTCGTGGACTAATGCTACATTCTCAAATGTGATCTTTCAGTCTCTATCTTTACTATTTTTGTGTTGGATTTAAGTTTCATCCCCCTGCACTTTCACCCTTTCCATTTTCTGATATGTTTTTTGATATGCTTAATTTTTAGACACTTCATTTGATTGATACTCTATTTTTATTTGATCACATTCATCATAGTATTAGGTATTTATGAGTACATTGTTTTTGGATACTTAGTTGATCGAGAAATATAATTTGAGGCTGAGAGGATTAAATATGATAACTTATGATATATTCTTGAAAAAATTGATGTAAATTTGAAAGAGGCATTTATATTAATGAAAGTTAATTACGTGAAAATTAATTAAATAATTAATATTTATTAATTATTAATTAATAATTATAATGTGTCACTCATCAAAACCTAGTTTTGACTGAGTAACTCCCTCTCGTTATTTTCTCTCCACTCAATTGAATCGCTTACCCATAAATAGGGTTCCTCCGTTCACATGCAAATTACTCTAGATTTCTGAATTTTTGGAATCTCTCTTCTCCCTCTTTATTCTCTTCATCTCAAAATATTTATATTCTTCTTTATCTTTTGAATGGTTTATTGTGCCATCAACGATTGAATTTTTTCAGATACTACGAGTGGTTTAAACATCATTTGAAGGTGTTTTCTTCGAATAATTCATTACAGTGCAAGTGATGATCGTAAAATTGAACGAACTGTTTTATCCTAGAGACGTCGTCGAAACTCGATTGCAATGCATAATTATTGGCAGTACGGTGAAACGTCTTAAAGAAAGCGACCTAGTACGCGACTCGTCCAGATAATTTTCTTTGTGGTGAAGTTTTTTGAAATCAAAAACAACAACTTTAAGACGTTGCTTTCATTGCAATGGCTATTGAGGAAATTATCGGTACTACTATGGTTGTTGCTGTCTCTGACAAACCATTTAAGCTTGAGGGTTCTCACTTCAAACCTTTGCAAGCTAAGATGGAATTTTTCTTAACTTTAAAAAAGGTTGTCCATGTTCCGACTGAAGATATCCATGTTGCTCCTTCTAGATCACCCAAACAAACTAATGGTAAGAACTCTACAGATTCAGATGGGATTGCTAAAACTGGTGAATCTACGAGTAATTTACAGCTCGGGGAAGAAATCGCCTTATGGCATGAGAGTGACTATCTTTGCAAAAATTACATTTTGAACAGCCTTGCTGACGATCTGTACGATTATTATAGTAATTGTAAGACAGCTAAACAAGTATGGGAAGCACTATAGAAGAAATATGATATTGAAGAAGCAGGTGCAAAGAAATATGATGTCATCCGCTACTTGAACTATAAGATGGTGGGTGAAAGGTCCGTGGAAGCTCAAAGCCATAAAATTCAAAAAAAAAATCTCATGAAATCATAACTGAAGGTATGCCCCTCGATGAACAATTGCATATTTTTGTTATAATTGACAAACTGCCCCCTAGTTGGAAAAGTTTCAAAAATTTGCTTCGACACAAAACAAAAGAGTTTTCAATCGAGAGTCTGATCACTCGCCTCAAATTGAAGAGGAAGCTAAGAGATAAGATCAGAAAGATGAAGTCTTAGTTGTTACTAACAACAAAAAGAGATTTGGTGCGGTTCTGAAGCCTACGGGAAAACCATTAACGAATCAGAACCGCAATGTTGCGAACCAAATTAAGAATGGAAATCCCTCAAGGGCCCCATATGCTCTGATTTCTAGACAACAACCACCACCTCAGAGAAATGATGTTATGGTATTCACTTGCTTTAATTGTGGAAAACAGGGTCATATGGCTAGAAATGTAAGAGCATGCCTAAACCCGTTGGCTCTAATGCACAAGTTAACCTGACTGATGAGCAATTCATTGCTATGATCACCGAAATCAACATGGTTGGTGGAAATGATGGTTGGTGGATAGACACGGGCACCTCACGTCATGTCTGTTATAATTGTGTTATTTTCAATACATATATGAATGTTGAAGATAAAAAGTGTTGTTGGGAGATGCTCACACCACTAATGTTACTGGAATTGAAGATGTTGAGTTGAACTTCACCTCAGGAAAGACTTTGATCTTGAAGGACGTCATGCATGTTCCTGAAATTAGGAAGATCCGTGTTTCTGGTTTTCTTTTAATAAGGCATGGTTTAGTCAGTCTATTGGGACGGATTTGTACACCATCATTAAGAATGGTATTTTTGTTGCGAAAGGGTATGCCACTGATGGCATGTTTAAGTTGAATGTTGAATTGAATAAAATTTCTCCTTTTGTTTACTCTTTGTGTGATTTTAATATTTGGCATGCTAGACTTTGGCATGTTAATAAGCGAATTATTTCTAATGCAAGCAACTTAGGCCTAATCCCTAAATTAAATGTAAATGATTCAAATAAATGTGAATATTGTAGTCAAGCTAAAATAACTAAGACTTCGCATAAATCAATCATTAAAGAACCTGATCCGCTAGATCTTATACACTATAATATATGTGAATTAGATGGAACTTTAACTAGAAATAGTAAATGTTATTTTATCACCTTTATTGATGATTTTTCTGATTATACTTGTGTGTACTTAATGAAGAATAAATGTGGAGCGCTTGACATGTTTAATATGTATGTAACTGAAATTGAGAATCAACTTAGTAAGAAGATTAAGAGACTTTGTAGTGATAGGGGAACTGAATACGATTTTGGGTTATTTAATGATTTTTATAGTAAACATGGAACTGTACATGAAATGACTGTTCCATATTCTCCTGAAATGAATGGTAAAGCAGAAAGAAACAAAAAAACTCTTACTGAACTTGTTGTTACAATTATGATGAATTATGGTCCTGCACCTCACTGGTGGGGGAAAATTTTATTCACTGTTTGCTATGTCCTAAATAGAGTTCCCAAGTTAAATAGTAAGATCTCTCCTTGTGAGATATTAAAGAAAAGACAACCAAACTTGTCTTATTTGAGAACTTGGGGCTCTCTGGCTTATGTCAAATTTCCAAATTCGAAACGAGTTAAACTCGTTAGTAGAGCCTATGAATGTGTATTCATTGGGTATGCAACAAACAGTAAGGCATATAGGTTTTATGACCTAAATGCAAAAGTGGTCATAAAATCAAATGATGTTGAATTCTATGAAGATAAATTTCCTTTCAAATCGAGAAATAGTTGGAGCATGCAATCGAGTCACATTCCCTTGATTAGAAGCACATAAAGCAACGACAATGTAGAAACAGAACTTCGACGAAGTAAAATAGTCAAAATTGCTAAAGACTATGGGCCCGATTATGCGGCTTATAATGTAGAAGAAGATCCAATGAATCTTCAAGGAGCCTTGTCATCTCTGGACGCAGATTTTATGGCAATAGGCTATTAATGATGAGATAGAATCTTTATAAAGTAACAAGACCTGGCACTTAGTATACTTGCCTCCTGGTTGCAAACCAATCAGTTGTAAATGGGTTTTGAAAAAGAAACTAAAACCTGATGGAACTATTGATAAATACAAGGCTCTCCTTGTAGCCAAGGGTTTTAGACAAAGGAGAAAATATAGATTTCTCCGACACCTTTTCTCTAGTCACTAAAATTACATCCATTAGGATACTTATTTCAATAGTTGTTATTTATAACTTAATAGTACACCAAATGGATGTTAAAACAACTTTTTTAAATGGTGACTTAGAAGAAGAAATCTATATGGAACAACCTGAAGGGTTTGTGATCTATGGACAAGAAAACAAGGTCTGCAAGTTAGACAAGCCTCTATATGGACTAAAAAAAGCTCCCAAGCAATGGCATGAAAAGTTTGATAACTTAATGATATCGAATGGGTATAAAGTGAATGAAAGTGGCAAATGCGTTTATTACAAAACTGAGAATCACATGTGCACTATCATATGTCTCTATATTGACGATCTACTCATATTTGGATTAAACATTCAGACCATTAATGATGTGAAATCATTGTTGTGCGCCAACTTTGACATGAAAGACCTCGAAGAAGCAAACGTGATCCTTGGTATCAAGATCATGAGATCCAAAGAAGGAATTTCTTTCGATCAATCACACCATATGGAGAAGATCTTAAAGAAATATAAATACTTTTTAATGTAAACCTGTTGCACGCCATATAATCCAAGTGTGAAACAGTTTAAGAACATTGGTGAAACTGTTAGACAAACAGAATATGCGACCATCATTGGCAGTCTTAGGTATGCCACTGTTGTACTATACCTGACATTGCATATGTCGTTGGATTGTTATACAGGTTTACGAGTAGACCGAGTAACGCGCACTGGCAAGCTATTGAGCGAGTCATGAGGTACCTTAAAAGGACCATGGATCTCGGCCTACATTATCAGAAATTTCCTACTATACTAGAAGGGTACAGTGATGCAGATTGGAACACCTTATCGGATGATTCCAAAGCTACTAATGGCTATATATTTAGTATAGTTGGAGAAGCAGTATCTTGGAAATCAAAGAAATAAACTATCTTGAATCAGACCATAATGGAGTCTGAGATGATAACACTAGCCACAACTAGTGAAGAAGCAAGTTGGTTAAGATTTTTGCTAGCTGAGATCCCTTTATGGGAAAAACCTATGTCAACTTTGTTGATCCACTGCGATAGTACCACAAATATTGCAAAAATTGAGAACCGTTATTATAATGGTAAAAGACGTGAAATAAGAAGAAAGCACAACACCATCAAAGATTGTATCTCTAAAGGAGTTGTAAGAGTAGATCATGTACGCACTGATGAAATCTTAGCAGATCCTTTGACAAAAGGATTAGCTAGAGAGAAAGTCCATAATACATCTAAGAAGATATGACTAATGCCTATAAAAAATGAGTTGCTCATGATGGTAATCCGACCTAGATGACTGGAGATCCTAAGAAATATGTTCAATGGGTAATAACAAGTTATGAGTAATATGAGATGATCATGGAAGTGAAGCATGAATCTTGAAATAATAAGAGGATGAGATAATAAAAGCTCTTAATGAGATCTATACTTTGTATGAGGGAGCACCTAGGCTACAGAAGTACTTTTGATAGACTCACCTTTGTGATTGTGGAACTTGGGCCTGTTCCTATGGAATTTCGGGGCAGAATTCCTAGAGCCTTCACTAAACCAGGATACACGTGTAGGGCCATTAAAGCACGGGCTATTAGAATACACCTTAAAAAAAGATCGTGTGCAGGTCTGGTGTCTAAGATAGAGTTCAAGATAATTATGTCCCTCTTGTTGAATAAGAATCCTACTTGCTACGCAAATGTTCAAGTCGTAGACATCTTTGCTTATGCACAATCTTAGAAACGTTTGACGTTACATCTAAAATCACTTTTTAAATTCAAGTGGATGATTATTGGAAAACTTGATGTGAATTTGAAAGAGTCATCGGTATTAATTAATTGAAGTTAATTACGTGGAAATTAATTAATTAATATTTGTTAATTATTAATTAATAATTATAACGTGTCACTCATCAAAACCTAGTTTTAACCTAGTTTTGACTGAATAACTCTCTCCCACTATTTTCTCTCCACTCAGTTGAATCTCTTACCCATAAACAAGATTACTCAATTTAGTTGCAAATTACTCCAAATTTTTGAAAACAACACATATATGGGCCTTACTATTTGCAAATGAATCTTTTGTGGCAAACTTTTTCAAAACCGAAAATAACACATATATTTACGTTCGAAGAAAGTCATCTGATCTAATCCACCACATGACCAAACTTAAGCTTCAATCGAACGAGAATAAGCTTAAGATATACAAATTGCGATTTCTATTTAATTAACATTTTTGTGTCTATATCTAGCCGAAATCGGCCATTTTTTCACCCCTAGTAGTTGATTCAAATATGACTACGAGGTTCAAATATGGTTGAGGCTTGACTACCATAATTATTTATAGAACTTCTCACCCATTACTTTTTGTCTTTTGAGAGATCCCAACCTTGTACCTTGTAGATACTTAGAAAAATTAATGGAACTAATTAGTAGTGTGACTCCATAAATTTCCACGAAATGAAGAAACTTAGCAATAGTAAGAAGATCTAGCAGTTGATATGGTAGTTTAGCCTCGTCACATTTGAACCTAGTGAAAAAGGTAATTTGCTACATAAACTCAATCTATCACTTTCAGTTATAACATTGCCATGATGAACTAAAACTTCTTCCTTCTATTTCTATTAATTGGATGCAAGTATGAGTGGTTAAGTCTCACATCGCTTAAGAATGAGTGAAATCTTGGACTTATATGAGAGATGACTCATATACATAATGCCCTAAGGTTTTGGATGGATATGTAGTGTCTATTTCTCTTGTAATTATGAATCATTGGTCTCTTTGTTTCTCTCGCCTTTCCCAAACTCCTCAACAAGTAGTATCAAAGACATGGTTTCTCTGACAAGATTTACATGATTTGATGGACTCACACTTGTGGTTAAGTCTGCTCTCGCCTAATCTAAAATCCCTAACATTATCTTACAGTGAGATCAAAAGAGAAAATATCTACTTAATCTTCCATAAGTATTATGTAGAGGTGGCAATTGGATCCATTAAGACAAAATTCATCCAATCCATCCATAAAAAAATCCATCCAATTCATCCATTACATAAAAATTAAGTTAATGGATTGGATTAAATCCATCCATTTATAAGCATGGATTGATTCAATCCATCTAACACATTTTAATGATCCAATGAATTTTTTATATAATTTTTAAAAAATATTTTTTTTCAAATATTAAAACTTTTTTAAAAAAAAAATACAAAATTAATTTTTTTTTCCGAAAAAAATCGATTTTTTTGAAAAATATAAAAAATCGATTTTTTCCAAAAATTTAAAAATCAATTTTGAGAAATACCAAAATTCGATTTTATTTTTGAAAATTTTCTTTTTTTACGAATATAAAAAATTTATTATTTTTTGAAAAAAAAATGATTTTTAAATGATTTTTTTCTAAAAATACAAAAATATATTTTTTCCCGAAAAAAAATTCCAAAAAAAAAAGATTTTTCTTGAAAAAAAACTAAATTTTTTTCATTAAAATACAAAAAAAAAAGTGAATTTTTTCAAAAGTAAAAAAAATCAATTTTTAAAAAAATAAAAATAAAAATACTATTTAAAAAACGATTTAAAAAAAAAATAAAAAATCAAAGAAAAAAATGGATGGATGGATATCCATCCACTAAAAATATGATAATTGATGGATTGGATGGATTTTATTCATAATGGATGGATTTGATTGGATATTTTTAAGAAAGTTTTAGTGGATTGTTAATGGACTAATGGATTGTTTTGATCCATCCATTAACGATCCAATCCATTCATTTTGCCACCCCTAGTATTATGTGATCTTGGGCTTCCTATATTAATTGTCACAAGCAAACATAGGTATACATACAATTATAAGTTCTCTAACACTAATATACTGAATTGTATCATCCACTTTATTTAATTCAGTAAGAGTGGTACTAATGATCTTATTCCTCCTATCATTTTTCTTGTAAAGAATTAGATATGGAAAATATATTTTCCTATCTAGCACAATCTTATTTGAGATCAATGAAGGACAGTGTTCAAAGTATGGCAAGGTTTTGGTATCTCAATACTTCTAACAACTAAAATGAATGTTTTCATATAAATGAGGGATTTATGCTTATAAGTAAACTTAAAATAATATTTTCTTATGAAAGCAAAGGAAAGATGAGGTACTTCCAAATTGATTTTTATACCCATAAAAAATTTCGTCAGTTTCATTTCATGGCTGTTTTATGTGTGAGTTTTGATGTAGAGAAAATTCTTTCAAAAGTCTCTAATAAATTGCATAGGAAATGGGTGAAGGTTTGGTATGAATATACCTAGTAGAGGTTGGATAGGAGAAGGGTTTAGTTTAGATAATAAGGAAGATGATGGAAGATTTAAATTAAATCATCGTCAAGAGTATAATCTTCTATAATGAAGATAGGTTAAGTTCCCTAAATTGGAGTTGACAAGGTGTTTGTTTCATAGGTTGGTTTAGATGAGGTTAAAGGGTAATTTATGATATTGTGGTTGAGCATATGTTTTATTTTCTATACTTTTGGAGAAGGTGGAATCTCATGAATTTGAACTCAAGATGATAGGGCTTTTATAGATGCTTTCTTCATTCTCATTATTCTCTTTAGTGGAGAACATGTAGAAGATGGTGGAGTAAGTTATGCAATAGCTAGATTTACACATCCATCTGTGCATTTTGATGCACATTCTTCTACTATTTTATTTAGACAATTCTATAATTTATTCTATTATTTTTACTATTTTAGTGCGTTTTTATATTTAAGTTTATTTTTGGTTTTATTTTATTTTCGTACTTTATTTTCAGCATAAATAGTTATTTGATACTTTGTCACTATGCACATCATAACTTGAGCTATAGGAGTCGGGTTAACGCGTTCTAATATGCGTTGGAAAGTTAAGTGAAAGAACTACAAGTTTCATGTTGAAGTCAAAAGCAGATTCGAAATGAAGAAGTGTCGAATAATTCGTTGAAGTTTCAGACTTAATTAAAATAGTTAGTTTGGGCCAGATTTTGTAATTTTCGGGTCGGATCTCATAAGAGCCTAAATTTCCCTTTTATTATATTAGGTCTTTCACTGCTACATGAATTCTATTCTGAATTTTTATGATACAATATTGCTTAGAAGATTCATGGAGAACTAAAGTTCACAAGGCCGATACTTTGAGGTTTCCTAATTTTCAATCAAATGTCTTTTCCCTTTCAATATTTTGTTCTATGTCTTGTATGCTTTATTTAAGTTCTATAGAATATGTGTTGATTAATTTTGATTGATATATGTTCCATAATCACGTTTGCTTAATTCGCGTGTGCTTAACACGTCTGCTTAATTCAGAAATTAGGAACACATATCATATATTAGTATCAATGCGCTTATTATTGTTACTATAATCGAAAAGGGATTAGAATCCGCTTAGGGCATGAAAATTATATAAACCAATGATAAGTTAGGAAACCAAACCAGTAGATCACCTTATTTTATAATCACATTTTATAATCATTTATTCTTAATCGAATCAAAAACCCATATTTCGTTTTCTTATTTGGTTAATTTATCAAGAGTCCTTGTGATACGATACTCGAGTGTCGCTTCCCTAAACTACCGTTCTTAATTACTCGTTTTTGACTCGTGTGCGACAGCGGATCAAATTGGTGTTGTTGCCGGGGACTCTTGTAAATTTTAACCATTATTATAGTCATAGGTGTTGTGTTTTAGTATTTTTTGCCCTAACTTTCTTGTGTTCTAGTCTTTTCGCGTTTTAGGATAAAAAAATCTGTTTTTTAGAAAATTATCTTAAATTATTCCAATTCTTTGTCGATTCACTAGGAAAAAATCAAGGATCAAAAGCCTCTATTTAAAAATTGAATAGTGGAAGTCGTCCTAAAAATCCAAAATTCCTTATTTTTCTATTTTTTATGATTTTTTTTTCTGTTTTGATAGTTTCAGAAAATTCCGAAAAAAATCTCAAAATTCTTAATTGACGCTATTAGATTAATTTTTGTGTTTTGTATTTTTTTTCCTTTTATTTTAATAGTTTTTTTTCCGTATTTCAGTTGTTTTTTCTTAATAGGGACATTGTCGGTATTTTCCTATTTGTTGCTGCATTACTGAATTAGTTATGTGTTTTCTCATTGTTTGTTGATTTTTTTTGCTTTTCTATTGAGTTTAACATGGTTGATCAAAGAACTCTGAGAGAACTCGTTGCAACTGATGTTAATTATAATTTATAATGCTTTGTGTATTCAGTATCATGTTGTTGTTGTACCTTTCGAATTAAAATCTGGTTTAATACACTTGTTGCCAACGTTTAATGGTCTTGCAGGTGAGGATTAGGATAGGCATCTAAAATAATTTCAGATTGTGTGTTCTACATCATTGTGGCCCCAAGGAATTCTTGAAGATCATGTCAAGCTTAGAGCATTTCCATTCTCACTACAAGGTGTTGCAAAAGATTGGTTATATTATCTTGAGCCAAATTCTATTACAAGTTGGAATAATATGAAGAAAATCTTCTTAGAAATATTTTCCCCTGCTTCAAGAGCTTCTTCAATCAGAAAAGAAATATGTGGTATTATTCAGGTTGACATGGAATCATTGGTCGAATATTGGGAGAGATTCAAGTAGTTAGTGTCGAGTTGTCTTCACCACCAGATTTCTGAACAATTGCTAATACAATATTTTTATGAGGGATTTCTACCAATGGAAAGAAACATTTTAGATGCTGCTAGTGGTGGAGCATTTGTTGATAAGACTCCAGCTGCTGCCAAATCCTTAATTGAGAACATGTCACTTAACTCCCAACAGTTCACAATAAGGGATAATTTTAAGGTCCAAGCAAAATGTGTGAATGAGATTCAGGTTTCTTCTTCTAACAAAGCTCTAGAAACCAGAATTGATGAACCTACCTCTTTAGTGAAATAGTTGATGCTACCCCTGCCACCACCACCACCATATAACCATCCATAAGTAACCACCTCTTCACCTTATGAACCTTCACTAGAGCAACTTGTCAAGCAAATGGCTGTAAATAGTCTCCAATTTCAGCAGCGAACAGATTCTAGTATCCAGACTTTGCAAACACAAATTAGACAGCTTGCCACTTTAATGAATTCCATGCAACAAGCTCAAGGATCAAACTAACCACCTGCCCAAACAGTAGTTAATCCAAAAGGCTCTAATGTGAGTGCAATTTCCTTGAGATCCAAAAAAGTTACAGAACCAGCCCAAAAAAAAATTATTAGTGTAACACCTGAAAATAAACCTGAACTTTCTATTGTTGTTGAGGCTGAAAAAAAGTATATATCACTAATTCCTTTCCCACAAAGAGTACTGAAAAATAAGAAGATTGACGAGGAAGAGCATTCTGTTTTTCAAATAGAGTTGCTTTCTGGAGTTGTTGATGAGGCTTATCTTGATTTGTTTTCAGCTGATTTTCTAACTTTTCTGGTTTTGATGATATTTACTCATGTGATGATTGTACTAACACTAACCTTTGTGTTGTTTGTGATGAGATTGATGTTACCTTGCAGGGTGACAATGTAAATGAAGTTGTTTATGTAGCTGAAGCTCTTGACATCCCGGCTGCCCCAAACATACCATCCATTGAACAACCACCTTCTTTAGAGCCTAAACCACTTCTTGAGGATTCATATTATTCATCAAAGCTTCAAATTAAGCAGAAACATAAGAAGGGAATTGGATGGACCTTGATTGACACTCATGATATTAGCCCATCCATATGTATACATATGATCTCACTTAAAGATGAAACAAAAGTAGTGAGACAGCCCCGTAATCCTTTGATTCTTGATGTTGTGAAAAAGGAGATCACTTTCACGTGCCCATTCAACACTTTTACTTATCGAAGATTCTTTTTTGATCCTGGAATACAAGGCAAATGCACTAATCAAAATTTCAAGGTCAATGGACACTACCCAAATTTACTCTATGAGAATCCAACTTTGGAAGAAGAAACTATAGAAGAGCTCTCTTTGGGAAAAACTGCTTATGCGATTATTTATCTGTTCTGACTCCTCGGGTGTGTTCTTTCCTTTCTCTCACTCTTATTTTATATTTATCTTTTTTTATTGAGGATAATGTATGTTTTAAGTGTGTGGGAGGAAACCATTTATTTGTTTTGTTTTCAGTTTTTCTCTATTTTGCTTTTTGTTTGCTTTCTTAAATAAATAAATAAAAATGCATGCTTTTTCCTTTGGTTTTTGAGTTACAATTATGAGTATTTTTCTTAGTTCTCTTGATTTAAGTCTTGTGGTGTGGTGTAAAAAATTTGTTGTACACTTTTAGTATGATAGGTAGGACTAAACTCTAAATTGTACATCATTTGTGGTAAATCAATTAACCTTGTGAGGTTTCGAGCCTTTTAATGGATAACTTTCAAAAATCCATCTCTTTCTTTCTTGTGTGATTTCACTCATGTCTATTAGTCTCTAGAACTTGAATTGACTCTTGTTGAAACTTTTTGTTTACTTATACACATTGATATGATAAAGGGAACTTGTTTTTGTTTTGTTTATTTTTTTTAACCATTAGCCAAAAAGCCAACCCTGAATAATATCATCCCTTGTTTGAAACCCTCTTGAGTCTACTATCCCATTTTTTGTTTAAAACTCATTACAAAACGAGAAATGAAAAACAATGTTATTACCTTATTCAAAGGGTTGAAAGAGTCTTGTTTAGAGTTATGTGGGGTTGAATAATTATGTTTGTAATATTTCAGAAGTTGACAGAAAAAGAAAATAAAAATAAAAAAATAAATTAGAAAAAGAAAAAAATGAATGAAAAAAAATAAGATACTCCTTCCGAAAAGGAAAAAAAATGAATGAAAAAAATAGAAAGATGTCAATCAATACACACTCCTTCCGAAAAAGAAATAAAAAGGAATAAAAAGAGAAAGGAGAAGAGAAAACAGTTGCTACAGAGTTGTTGAAGTGAATGAAATCTTTTGTAAATTCAACTCCCGCAGTTTCTTTCAAGTATTTTTTGTCTCTTTGAATTTTAGCCTAGTACCCCCTTAGGATTTATCTCACCCTTACCTTGGCCACATTACAACCAAATAAAAGTCCTTTTGATCATTGTGTGTATGTATTTCAATTATGGATGTTAAAGTTTTTTCAAGCTTATGGTAGTACTAACTTTCATGTTGTGCTTTGAGTGTAAATAGTTAATCTAAACACTTGAGAGTTGAGTGAATTTTATCATGTGAGGATCTTACTGCTTTTGGATGTACTCTTTGGTAATCTATTTTCCTATCTTCTTTGAATGTCAGAAGAAGTTGCTCACTAACACCATATTCTTGAAGCTTAGACTTAGAATTTTGCTTGTACCTTGTATCTTGATAACCTTTGGAGTTGCATGTTTTGTTTGTTCTTGTTTTTTTTGTTTTGAGTTTTGAATTTATAATTTTGTCGGAGTGCAAAAATTCAAGTGTGGGGGAATTTGATCAGTGCATTTTGATGCAAATTCTTCTACTATTTTACTTAAACAACTCTATAATTTATTCTATTATTTTTACTATTTTAGTGTGTTTTTATGCTTAAGTTTATTTTTGACTTTATTTTATTTTCGTATTTTATTTTCAGCATAAATAATTATTTGATACCTTGTCACTATGCAGAACATAACTTGAGATATATAAGTATTATTGATGCATTCTAATATGCATTGGAAAGCTAAGATAAATAACTACAAGTTTCATGTTGAAGCCAAAATAAGACTCGGAATGAAGAAGTGTCGAATAATTCGTTGAAGTTCTAGACTTAATTAAAATAGTTAGTTTGGGCCGAATTTTGTAATTTTCGGGACGAATCCCATAAGGCCCGAATTTCCCTTTTATTATATTAGGTATTTCACTGCTACATGAATTATATTCTCAATTTTGATGATACAATATTGCTTAGAAGATTTCATGAAGAACTAAAGTTCACAAGGTTGATCGGCTGTAATCGGTTTCCGCCGATACTTTGAGGTTTTCTAATTTTCAATCAAATGTCTTTTCCATTTCAATATTTTGTTCTATTTATTGTATGCTTTATTCAAGTTCTATAGAATATGTGTTGATTAATTTCGATTGATATATGTTCCATAATCGCGTTTTCTTAATTCGCGTGTGCTTAACCCGTTTGCTTAATTCATAATCTGTTTACTTAATTCAGAACTTAGGAACACATATCATATATTAGTATCAATGCGCTTATTATTGTTACTATAATCGAAAAGGGATTAGAATCCGCTTAGGGCATGAAAATTATATTAACCAATGATAAGTTAGGAAACCAAACCAGTATATCAACTTATTTTATAATCATATTTTATAACCATTTATTCTTAATCAAATCAAAACCCCCTATTTCGTTTTCTTATTTGGTTAATGTATCAAGAGTCCTTGTGATACGATACTCGAGTGTCGCTTCCCCAGACTACCGTTCTTAATTACTTGTTTTTGACCCGTGTGCGACAACAGATCACACATGAATAACCCATACATGACATAAGTGTTGTAGTAGGTGATGGAAAATTCTAGAGAGTTTTTTTAAGGTAAAATGAATAGATTAATAAAAAACAACTAGACATAAGTTATGCCATTACAAACCAAAATAACACCAAGCCACAAAAACAAAGGAAAAACAGTCACACAACATATTAAATGTCATAAACCAACATATTGGAGCCGAAAAGAAATGCAAAAAGTTGCTCCTATACCAACAAGAATAAACTAGAATTACAAACTTAATATTGATCATAAACTGGAAAAACAAAACCAAAATGACAGATTTAAAAACTGCAGACTACTCAAAATAGGATACCCATAAGTATGGTACTCGTTCTACTCATGAGATAAATTATATTCATCTAAAGTTCCACCTCTGCCTGTCCTCTAGCTCTTGAATTATCTCATTGATAACAAGTCATTTTTCTTTTCTTAACTAGTAAAGTCATGGAAACTAATTATAAAGGGGTCCTATCACTTCAAGGATCATTCCAAAACAAAATTTCTTCGCCATTCCAAAACAAACACTTCAAAGTAATCTAATCTAGATTTTTGTAGAAATCCTCTAGCTACTAACCTTGATCCATCTGGCTTTAGTTTCAACTTGTAAACCCATCTCACACTGATGGATTTGTTATTCTTTAGAAGCTCAGTCAACTCCCAAGTCTTGTTTCTTTCTATAGTCTCAAGTTCTTCTTTCATGGCCTTCAGCCACACTTTCTTCTTAAGAGCTTCTTCAGTATGTACTAGTTCAGAGTCTACAACATGACACACTGAATGAATTCCCCTTTATAGTCTATCTCAGTATATTGTCACATGTCAAGCTCTACAAATCTTTTTGGTATTTGTCTAATTCTTTTTGGCTTTTGAACTTATTCTGAATCTTCTTCAAATGTTGTAACAATATTAGATGATGGACTACCTTCTGAGTTTGGTCCACCTTCAGAGGAATGGCCACCTTTAAAGGCATGATTACCACCACAGTTTGGATCATTGTACAAATCTGGATAAGAATCAAATTCACCTTCAGAGTCAGACTCGTCTTCAGACTCTTCTTCTGCATCAGAGTCACCTTCAGACTCTGACTCATCTTCAGACCCAAAATCTCCTTTAGAGGAAGATTCTCCTTAAGAAGTAGATTCTCCTTCAGAGTGTGAAATATCTTCATAAGTTAACTCAGGTGTTAACACTATACCAGAGTTGGATTGAGACTTGTTCCAATCCCACGCTTCTGATTCTTTCACAATGACATCTCTGCTAAATTCAACTTTGTTAGTGATAGGACAGTAGAGCTTATAAGCACTTGTATTGTGGTACCCTGCAAGCAACATGACTTTGCTTCTATCATCCAACTTCTTTCTTTTAGCATCTGGAACATGTTTATAACAAACAGAACCAAACACCTTAAGATGGCTAACACTTTACTTATCTCTAGTCTACTTCTCAAAAGGAACAATTTCCTTCAGCTTCTTAGTTGGATATATGTTAAGCACATATGTTGCGATGGCAACAACTTCTCTCCACAAGGTGTGAGGGAACTTATTCTCCTTCAGAATGCTCATTGTCACATCAAGCAAAGTTCTATTTCTTCTCTCAACAAGATCATTGTGTTAAGGAGTATATGAAGCAGTAATCTCATGCACAATTCCATTCTCCTCGCAGTATTTCTTGAAGTTTGTGGAATTGTACTCACCCCCACCATCAATTTTGAGAATTTTCAGCTTCTTGCCACTTTGTTTTCCAGCCTTTGTCTTGAACTTCTGAAACTCGACAAACACCTCATGCTTAAACTTGATGAGTGTTACCCGTGTCATTCTTGTAAACTCATCCATAAATGACACAAAGTTATTCTTTCCTCCAAGTGAAGGTACTTCAAATGGTCCACATACATAATAATGCACTACTCTTAAATCATGTTTTGCTATTGGAGCCACTTCTGATGCAAATGGTAATCTAGGTTGCTTTCCTTTAATGCATATATCACATGAATTCTTAGAATTCACAATCTTAGGAATGTCATATACCAGTTTCTTAGAACTCACATACCTTAAGCTTCTAAAGTTCAGATGCCCCAATCTCTTGTGCCATAACTCATTGTCACCTATAATGCCTTCTTCACTAAGGCATTTAGTTTTAGTTGTTTCAACATTCACCTTAAATGTTATGTTGGTTCCCTGTTCATACTGCATAATCAGCTTCTGACCAGAATCATATAACTTCAAGATATTGTCCTTCATAGTAGCTGAGAAACCTTTCTCAATTAGCTGACCTACACTCATCATATTACTCTTTATTCCAGGAACATGCCAAACATCCTTGATCAGAATAGTTTTTCCATTCTTCATTTTGATTTTAACATTTCCCATTCCTTCAACATTCAGATACTCATCATCAACACATCATATTTTGTCCTCTTTCTAGAGTCAAAATTAATCAACCATCGTTTGTTTCTAGTTAGGTGATTTGAACAACCAATGTCCATATACCACCACTCTACCAAATATCCACCATCACATTTAGAAGCCATCAATAACATAGGTTCATCATCAGACTCTCCTATGGCTATATTTGCTTCTTCCGATTTCCTTTCCTTGTTTGACCAACAGTCAGCAACAAAGTGACCAAACTTCTTACAACAGTAACATTAAACCTTCTTCTTGTCAAACTTCTCCTTTCATTCCTGATGTTTCTTCTCATCAAAGTTGGAGACTTCTGAATTCTGATAACCACCACCATGTCTCTTCTTGGCCTCTGACACTGCTTCTAATTTTTCTTATCAGAATATGCTTTCAGAGTTTACTTTAACTTTTTTTTCCAGAGTTTCTCTCAGTCAAACGCAACTCTTATGCCTCTAGACTGCTTTTCAGCTCTTCAATTCTCATGGTGCTTAGGTCCTTAGAATGTTCAATTGCTACAACAATATAATCAAACTGATGAGTAAGTGATCTCAACACCTTCTCAATAATTATTTACTCAGAGAGAGTCTCTCCATAATATTTCATCTCATTTGTGATTAGAATCACTCTGGAGATGTAATATGGTACCTTCTCATTGTTCTTCATGTTAAGATTCTCATACTTCTTACATAGAGACTGAAGTTTCGCCCTTTTCACTAATGTGTCACCTACATAGCTCGTACTAGTGTGTCCTACACAACCTTCGTCGTTGTTCAATCAACAATCTTCTAAAACACATTCACATCCACACACTAATGGATGTAGAATGGAGCTTTATTATCCTTCTTCCTCGTCTCTCTATACATGTTCCTTTGTGCTTCAGTTGCATATGCTCCAACAGATGCATAATCATCATTGATGAGATCAAGAACATCTTGAGCGCCAAACAACACACGCATCTGAATCATCCATCGATTCCAATTCTTTCCCTCAAAGACTGGAAGTTTCGTATTCAAGCTATTGTTTCCACTATTCATCTTCGATCTTGTACAAGAATTCACTCAAATCTCACCAAACACTCATGTTTCTCAATCCCTCATAATCAAAAAATATGATTTTGTTACAATTTTGAACTTCAGTTCACTTTGAATTTCAGAACCAAAATCAATCACACACTGTAGCACCTCAAATTTGCACCCCCCATTCATGCATTCATTTCATTTTTTAGGTCATTAACATTACATAGTGCATTGCATCATATCCATAAGCATTGGCATCAAGAGGATTCATCAGTACAAAAGAACGAGTATTTCCTTGAGATGAAGGCTACATGAGTATTCTAGAGAGCTTATACAAACCAAGGTTCATTTTGAAGCAACTTTGCCAAGTGTTAGAGGCTCAGAAGTCATCAGTACATTGCCAAGTCATCTGGGGCCCATAGAAGTCAACTGAAAGTCAACTGAGGGCTATGAGGTGGAGAAATGGTTTGAGACACTTCATTCATGTCCAAGAGAGGCTTATTCATCATGACAAACATCTATCTTGAAGGATTTGAAGTCAGATCAAAAGTTTCCAAAAATGGAAAGTGACCTGTAATTTCAAGTTTCCAAAAATGGCAAGTTTTTGGACCACTTTCAACTTGACTTTCCAACATCAAAAAAGCTTCAAATGAAATTTTGGTCAACATGAAAGTTGAAGATCTTTCTCTCCCATTTCCAAAAAGTCCAAGATCATGAGCATCTGATGAATGGTTAAGGAGTTATGATCCAATGATTGCAAAGTGTGCTTGAAACCTCAAAATGCCATAACTTTTGATCCAAAACTCCAATTTGAGTCCCTCTTTTTGCATTATGCTCCTTATGACTCATATTTTCCAAATACATCATGACATTGCATGAAATTATCTCATACAATCATTTGTTCATGCATGTCCATTTTGGAAGGAAAATGCCAAATTCAAATTTGATGCATCATATATGTTCAATTCCAATTCCAACATGTGCATGGGATGATTTTTAGGGCTTTTGAGCATCCACCTGGTACTGTTCACGTGTAAAAATTTGCCATGCACCGTCATTTACCAATTGTGCATAACACCTCATATTTTCTTAATTTTTCATTAGCCAAGGCCTAATCATGATTACAGCATAATTAACACAACATATAAAAGCTTAATTGTAACTGTTTTATTCATTACACACATTTTCAGATCTAGTATCCTCTTTCACTCTCAATTTTTCTCTCCATTGAAACTTGAAATTTTTGCACACAACACCTTAATTCTCTTGCATAATCATGAGTATGGAGTGTTACTGAGCAAGATTCAACGTGTATTTGGTGGAATTCATCTCAAATTCGTGCATACCACAAGCTTGAATGCATTAATGGAAGCTCCAAATTGAGCTTGATTCAGGTCTTTTCACGTGCCATTTCTTGCATCCAACTTCAGTGGAGCTCAAAGGAAGTGGATCTGGAAAGCTGGGAGCCTTGAGGACACTGTTTTGGTCAATGCTCTTCAAACAAGGTGAGTTTCAACCTTCATTTTTCTCTATTTTATTGCCATAGTATTGTAGATCTTGACTCACTGATCACGCTGATATGAACATTTTTGAAAATGGTTGAGAATTGATTGAATAATATGGATTTGAAGTTTGTGTGTTCATGAATGTTTTGGCTCGATTTGCTTTTGTTGTGAAGATTTAGACTTGAATAATGGTGGATTCTTGTTCTACTCATCGTGACGGTTCCAACCATGTATGTATTGCCAATTTCTGCAAAAAAAAAATGTGAAGAACATCACTGTGCAGCCACCGTCTTGTTGAAGAAGACGGTGGAAACCGCCTTAGGCCACCGCTATGAATAGTGAGCGCCGTCTGGATTATTAATGTTAGGGTTTGTCCATGTCATGTGCCACGCGAGCGCGCCTGTTGGCCAATTGATAGGCTATTGCTTCGTTGACTAGTTCCACGCGTATTGTGGACGGTGAGTTGGCACGCCAACTCATAATTGAAGCACAGCGTTTTGGACGCTCCTCGCTTCGATCCCCAGCAAACACATTTTCGCTTCCTTTTGTTTTCCTTGTCTAAAACGCAGGCGTTTTGATGCGTCCCCGGTTCGAACCATGGCTGTAGCATCTTTCCAATCTCATTTTCAATAACATTTCCAATTATTTCACATTTTATTTCATTATTTTCATCCAATTTCAAAAAATCATAACTAATTGAAAACTAATCCAAATAATTCCAAATTTTTTCTCACATATTCCTTGGGATGTCTAGTATTTCTTTAATGTGATTTTCCTGATTTTATCATTTTGTGGATTTTGACTGGTGAACTGTTATTTGATCGTGGTGCAAAATGTGATATGTTATGCCATTTGACTTGTGAAATACTCATACTTTCTCCAATTGCTTTGAAATTTGGTATGTTGAATCTTAACACATAACATGACTTTTGAGGCTTGGTTGTGCATTTTTAGCATTTGTCATTTCTGTTTTAGGCACATGAACTTAGGGTGTGACAATGTGTGTCACACATTTGGATGTTGATCTTATTCATTTTCATTCCTAGGTCAATTGATGTCCTCTGTTTCCAATTTTTTGCATGATGATTGTGTTTAATATGTTGAGCTTGCACAAAAAGTTTCATGATTATTGGATGTGTTTCTGATTTAATGTGCATTTTCTCTTCTTGATGCTCAAGTGTGACCACCATTGTGTGCCTTTGCCCTAGCTTGATTAATTGATGGCCTTGCCTTGTGATTTGGATTTGGTCCTTTTTGGGACATGTTTTTACTTGATTAAGTGTGCTTCATGTTGAATATTGGCTTCTGTTTTGACATTTTGCTTTGCTTTTGACCTTAGTCTTTGGACTAGTGGTTTGTACTCACCTTTTGAGTTTTGCATTTCAGGTTCAAGCAATTAGTCCTAATGGATGATGTGATCTGATTCCATGAGATACAAGTTACTTTGGTTAACTAACCTTGCTATTTTGTAGGTCCTTTGAATGATGAAACAATTTGAGTTGCTTGCATCTTATGCCTTGCACTGTTGTTGTCTGTTGATTGGTTGTAAGACTGTTGTTGACTGTTTGGTTGTCAAAATACCATATTGACTTGTTTGACTTTCTTACAGGTACTTTAGTTGCTTTAACTCATTTCTTGAGTTGCTTTGCTTTGCTTGTGGTTGGCATAACACCTAGGTAACCTCTCTAACTTCATGTAGTCTGGAAGACCTGCTATCTTTGGCAGGCACCTGTCTGAAGCCCTCCTTAAGAGGCAATGTTTATGGTTGTTTATGTTTGTGCCATGTACTTCAAAGACCTCCTAAGTGAAGAGGCATTGGCAGATAGAAGGGATGTGTAATCCATCCCCTGCTATTCAGTTGAGTCTTTCATCTTGCTCGCACTACGTGCTGATGCATTTTGAATAAACACCCAAGATCCTTGTATATAGAGTCAGTCAAGTGGAGTAGAGTCCCTCATTCTGGACTCCCACACCTTCATTGATTTGAAGCTCACCCAGACCCGGGTTAAGAGCTATGAGGTCTTATCCTCATTACCCTTTCATCTGCTCACCCTGACGGTCAATGTCAGTGGTTAAGAGCCTCAGACACCCCTTCCAGTGTTGGCTTGTTTGTCGAGGTTGATATGACCCCTTGACTAAAGCCCAGCCTTGCATGAGCCATTTGTTTGCATATAGCGTGTGATACTTGTTCACCTATGATCGCTTACATGCTGTTTAGGCTAGCTTGCTTCCTGTGCGAGTTAGGATCTGATTAGAGACCTCAACATAGGAATCGTTTGCATGACAACTTCTAGGCTCGAGTCGTAGTCTCCCTTTTAGTTGTTATCTCCCTAGTCTCTGGTTAGGATAGTTTTTCCCTGTTAAGGGGAACTACGTCGCCCTGATCCTCATACCAAATGAGGCACGTAGGCAGGAGATTGAGCTGATCTCTCCGGGCGCCCTTTTTCTTTTTCAACCCTTTTTGTTTTGTTGCGTGTGTTTTGTTCCCCTTTTTTCTTTTTCAACCCTTTTGTGTTGTGTTTGTTAGGAGATGGATGTAAGACCAGCGATTGGCATTCCGTATCCTATTTGCGTGTGTTTGTTCGGAGTCTGATGTAAGTCCATCTATTGACATTCGGTTTCCCGTTTGTTTGGTGTTTGTTCGGAGTTGGATGTAAGACCAGCGATTGGCATTCCGTTTCCAGTTGTGTGTTTCGTTTGACGTCTCAACGTCCCTGTTTCAGTGTTTTGTTTCGGCGTACGTTAGCCGAGCTACGGGTGCTCTGATTCTTGCTCTGGTTAGAGAAGATACGTATGCATAGGATGCGATATCCTAGCGAGCACGTTTCCCGTTCCCCCGAACTACGTCGACTCTGATGTTTGTTTCTGACAAACCACGTAGGCCCAGGATGCGACATCCTGCCGAGTCCGCTTTCTTCCGTCTTTCATCTGTGTCCTATTCCAGTTTTGTGCAGTTTTTGAGCAGTTATTTAGCAACCTTTTTCTATCCTTTCTGAGCGTGGATCCCGTCGAGTACGAAGGACGTGAGGGGGTGCTAATACCTTCCCCTTGCGTAACCGATTCTCGATCCTTGCAATCTCTGGTCGTAAGACCATTCCTTTCCAGGTTTACTTCGAGCGTTTCCTTTCCCTCCTTTGGGATAAATAACGCACGGTGGCGACTCTGTGTCTTTTCTTGCCGGTTGTTTTTCGTGTATGCGACAGCTGGCGACTCTGCTGGGGAAATCAGAAGTTGACCTCTTGCTGGTCCATCTTCCCTAAGCGAGTCAATCCTAGCGCTCTTTAGGATAGTTGTGGTTGCTTTTACTGTTTCATTTATTACATTTATGATTATTATGTTGTGATTGTATATATTTGCATATATGTTTGCATGCATCATATTATCATTGTGCTGGCTGTGTATCTGTTTCTCTGTGGGGGTGGGATTCACAAGAGGTAAAAGGCCCAATACCCAGGCTATGAGTGAACTTTAGGACACCTAGGAATAGAGTGATTCATGGGAAGCGGGTGGTATGGCGCCACTTAGCGGAACATGGTATCACGAGCAGTTCAGATTCTGATGGGGTATTATCGTTGCATACACCTGGTGTGCATATGATGATATTCTTGAAAGGATTATTTATCCTGCGTTTCTCTTGACCTTACCCTGGCCTAGATGACACCCGTGAGTGGGGTGGGATTGAATCATTTGCAGGTACTGATGGTGACTATAGTTCAGATGGATTTATGGGTCTTTATTTCTGAGACGCCGGGATTCTGTCCGCGGTATTTATCAGCGAGTTCCGTTTATTTCGGATCCCCGGGTTGAGCTTGAAGGTACCTGTTCAGAGGATCTTGTGGCTATCTGTCCAGTGATTGTCCTGTGATGATGGTGATGTATCCACCGGTTCCGTTTATTTCGGAACCCCTGAGTTGGATTTATGGTTGCATGGGCCCTCATATGATTGTGATCAGTTCAGAGACAGGAATCCGTACAGTTGGTGTTCAGATGACCTAGAGGATGGCACAGTGACTTGCATTCATGCATCTGCATCATTCCCATTTTGCATTCATCTGCATCTAACCCATGTCTATCCATATGGGGAGTATATCATCGATTGAGATTCTGGTTGAGAGACATCCTGATGTCAGAATGTTATTGTCAAATTATTATCTGTCTCGATGAAGCCAGAATCAAAGGACAGAATCTTCCTCATACGGATAGACATTGCATGCATGTGTGAGTCATATTAACCTGTTTTCTGTTTTGTAGGTGTCAGTATCTAACCAGGTGCACATAGCTCGTCCGCACGGATACCCTACCGGACGCAACAAATCCAAGCTGATGGATCCACCCAACGCCGACATTCTCGAATTGAAAGAGATGATGAAGGAATTGTTCAAAGTCGTGCAAGGGCTCGCCTTGGGGCAGAAAGCAATTGCTGAGAGGGTGGAGAAGATTGAAAACTGGCTGATAATCGAGAAAACTCCGGGAAAGGCTCCGTTGTCTGGAGAAAAGAAGCCCTCTGGTAATGGTCAGCACAAGAAGGAGGTTGAATCAAGTGGTGTGCATACCAGAAAGGAACATGGTAGAGATCGTTACCACCCGTATGCTGCTATATCAGCGATTCCTGCTAGTAATCAATCTGTCCAACAGCAACAACAACCACCTCAACAGAGAGTACAGAAAGCTGGGTGCCAAGTGAAGAAGGGGACGACGGATCGTCAGTTTGACAAGCCACCCGTGACTTATACCCTTCTGTTTAAGAGGTTGAGGGATCTTGGGTTAGTTAAGCCGAGGATATTGGTTCTTGTAGAATTACATCGGAGGCCTACAAATTACGATGAGAACGCCAGGTGCGAGTTCCATTCTGGGGCACCCGGACATCATGTTGAGGGTTGTAGGGCTTTTAAGCATGTCGTTCAAGATCTGGTGGATTCTAAAGCCATCAATTTTGCACCGACGCCAAATGTTGATGCTGACCCCATGCCGATGCATGGTCCTATGGGAGTGAATGTGATGTCAGAGGATAAGGGAAAAACCGAGGTGACGAAGGGGGATCAGTTAAAAACTCCAATGTCTGTGGTCCAGAGGCATCTGATGAAGAGTGGATCTTTCCCTGGTTATGATAATTGTTGTGCGGCTGTCGCTAGAAATGGGTGTGCAATGATGAGGGAAACGATTCAGGGAATGATGGAGGTGGAAATGGACGGTGAACCATGTGAAACACCATGTCAGGCATTTGAAACCGTCGAGGTGGAGAATGCCATTCTTGCTAAAAAAGAGAAAAAGTCGTCCATTTCTTCTTACAAGCAGGCCATGGAGGTGGTGAAGAATGGAGAAGCCCAAGGCTGGGGAAGAATGGTAGACATTGTAGTCAAAGCAGATAGGTTCGGGGTTGGTTATCAGGAAGGCCAAGACTCGTCTGGGCAAAACAGAGGACGCCGTCAACCGTTCGCGTTCACCAGTGCTGGAATGCTAGATCCAGGTCACGCCTGTGCGAAGGGTGAAAAGATCGACAGTGACTGTGAGCTTGATTCGTGGATAAAATCGTGCGTACCAGGGAACTGGAAGGCCTCAAAGATCACCACTGTCACTCATCATGAAGAGTAATATTTCTGTTTTTCAATTCTGTTTGCATGAAAGCCATACATTTTGCCCGAAACGTATTGGTCCATTGTGAGGGCCACCTCATGTGTTTCATTTTGCAACATTTTGCATCATTAATAAATGGATGTTTTTGTAGTAAAAGCGGTGTTCCATGTTTTTCATTTATTTTTGCAGTTTTAAAAAATAAAAATGGCAATGTTTGTTTTCATTTTCCTTCCTTTCGATTTGTCTTGTTCCGACCTCAAAAGCAATGCATGAATCAAAGTTCATGTAGATGCGATCATTCTCCTGATCTCATTGATAACAATTCGGTTACACCTCTATATGACTTCGACAATCCGATCTACCATGCCGATGAAGAAGGCGAATAAGATTGTGAACTGCCGAAGGAATTAGCCAGGTTGTTGAAGCAAGAGGAGAAGGTGATTCAGCCGCACGAGGAGCGAGTTGAGATTTGTTAATCCAGGCACCAAGGTGGTCAGAAAGGAAGTAAAGGTTGGGGCCGCCTTGGAGGCGAGTGTCAAGAGCGGAGGTGATGCCATTCGGTCTCAAGAACGCCAGTGCCACGTATCAGAGGGCCATGGTGACTTTGTTTCATGATATGATTCATCATGAAATTGAATGCTATGTTGATGACATGATAGCAAAGTCCCAAACAGAAGAGGGGCATCTGGTAGACCTGACCAAGCTGTTTGACTGATTGAGACAATTCAAGCTGAGGTTGAATCCGAATAAGTGCACGTTCGTAGTGCGGTCCCGTAAGTTGCTGAGGCTTATGGTGAAAGAAAAGAGGAATCGAGGTTGATCCTGCTAAAAAAAAAAAGAGAAAGCAATACGAGAAATGCCTGAACCGAGAACAGAAAAAAGAGGTTCGTGGTTTCTTAGGTAGATTGAACTGCATTTCACGGTTCATATCTCATCTAATAGCCACGTGTGAATCTATATTCAAATCGTTGAAAAGAGATCAAACGGTCAGGTGGAATAATGATTGCCAAGGGGCATTTGAAAATAAAAGAATATTTGCAGGAGCCTCCGATTCTATTGCCTCCCGTGGAGGGACGACCATTAATTATGTACGTGACAGCCCTCGAGGGGTCTATGGGGTGTGTACTGGGGCAGCATGACGAGTCTGGTCGAAAAGAGCATGCAATTTACCTTAGCAAAAAGTTTACCGACTGTGAAACAATATATTCACTGCTCGAGAAAACTTGCTGTACTTTGGCATAGGCTGCTCGCCGACTGAGACAGTATATGCTGGTTCATACCACTTTGTGGATTTCCAAGATGGATCCGATCAAGTACATATTTGAGAAGCCAGCATTGACCGGACGAGTTGCGAGAGGGTAAATGATTTTGATTGAATACGATGTTTAATATACCTCTCAGAAAGCAATAAAGGGGAGTGTACTGTCTAATTACCTCATCCAGCAACCCATTGAGGATTATCAACCGATGAAGTTTGAATTCCTTGATGAGGACATCATGGTTCTCAAATCGAAAGATTGTGAGGAACCAATCCCGGAGGAGGGGCCTGACCCTGAATCCGAACGGATTCTGATGTTTGATGGGGTCGTTAACGTGAATGGAAGCGGGGTTGGTGTTGCTTTGGTTACGCCAAAGGGGAGCCCACGGTTCTTTTGCTGCCCGGCTAGCATTTGAGTGCACCAACAACAGGGTGGCTGAACAAGAAACTTGTATCCTGGGTATCGAACCTCGGTGCATCTACTGGGGCAAAGCCTTTCTCGCTGTGTATAAGACGGAAGCCGTGCTACCAGTCGAGGTCCAGACTCCGTCGTTGAGAGTCCCGATGGACGTGAAATTGAAAGAGACGGAGTGGGTAGGGACTCGGTACGAAGAATTGAGCCTAATTGAGAAAAAGAGGCTGGCAACTATTTGTCATGGGCAGTTGTGCCATCAGCGAATGAGACGTGCTTTTGACCGAGAGGTGCGACCTCGTGTGTATCAAGTGGTAGACGTGGCGTTGAAAGGGATCTTTCCTCCTCAAAACGATCGTAGGGGCAAGTGGACACCCAATTGTGAATGTCCATTCGTGGTCAAGAAGGTTTTCTCTGGCAGAGCCTTGTTGTTGACAACCATGGATGGCGAAGATTTTCCATCGCCTGTGAATGCGGACGCAGTTAAAAAATACTTCGTATAAGAGACCCGCTGGACGGAAAGAAAAAAAGAGTCCAGGCAAAAAAGGGCATCCCAGCGAACCAAAAAAAAATGAAAAAGGTTCGGGCAAAAGTTAGGGATAACAAGAAAAAACTGTACACCCGGCAAGTCGAAAACCCCACAAGGGCGGCTTGGGCAAAAATGGGTATCCCGGTGGACTGAAAACCCAAAAGGGCGGTCCAGGCAAAAGAGGGATTGAAACGAACAATTGCGTCCAGCATAATCGTTTGTACTCTGGGTATGACACTTGGATAATCTCCGGCAAAGATCAGTCGGAAGCGTCTTGTTCAGAAGGCAGAAAGCTCGGAGAGTCTTGAGGACATATGGGGTGTAACCGAGTTGGAACTCGATGAGATCACGGTTTCACATTGCCATTAGGATAGATTTTCCTTTTGTGCGCAATCACCTCTTTTCAGGGATTGCTTCCTGTGAATCGCTCATTTAAGAGCCACCTTTTTTCAATCAATAAATGCATGTTCAGTCAAATAATTTTGTTTTTGTTTTCATTACCGCTTTGATTGCAAAAACATTCGTTTGTTTTGATAAAGAATCTTTGCATTTTGAGACATGGAGATCCCTTCCAATGCATGTTCATAAGATTGAAAACGTGAAATCTTATTCGGAAGGCTGAGTGACCTAGGTGTTGAAATTTTCGCACGCCTGTGGCACGTTTTTATCTAACGATCTCTTTGGCAGGTGCTGTTAGATATTTTCACTCACTTGCAGATTGTGATGAGAAGCGCTTTAACAAGAGATCCCCGCAGAGTCCGATCAGGGGCAAGGGATTGAAGAATGGTGAAAAGACGGTGAAAGAATTGCGACGATCCTAGAGGGTAATCAAGAAGACTCTTCAAAGTCTGAGGATTAGAGAGTTGGCCCGGATCTGAGGAGATCGATCGTCTCGAAGTAGAGAAAAACCGAGAATACAAGGTGATGAATCAGAAGAGACCAGATGAGTCTGGGAGCTCTCAAAAGTGGAAAGTCGGTACTGTGGTGGGATGGTGAACACTGGTGTTCGACGAGTCGACGGGCGATCCATGTCAAATAGGCCGTATCTCCCTAGCGGGTTCGAGGTCGTTATCTTCCCAGCGGATCCGAGATCAGTGTTTCCTCAACAGCCAGGCCTGAAGTTTGCTGTAATCCCCGGCAGGATTGAGAGGGTTGTTTCCCCAATGCGGGTGTGGGTTGTTTTCCCCAGTGAAGTCCCCAAGCGGATCGGGTTCAGTGAAGGTCATCCCCAGCGAGGATCATCCTTTCCCCAGCAGCAGTGCTAGTCCCCAGCAGGGTGGAGACTGGAGTGATATTGAGTTCCTCAGCAGAGTTCCTCGAGCTCCCCAGTGCCGTCCCCAGAGGGGGATATTTTTTATGCATTCATCATTTAGATAAGCATAGCATAGTGCATCATTAATTGCGTAGCATTTCCATGGTTATGGAGCATTACGCTGAAGAAAAAACTCATGCATCAGCATCGCAAGCATAAACTAGCCCTAAGCCGTGGTTACCATCCGAGAATGGGTTTTGCCGGTTGGTGAAGGTGATACTCTGAAGAGTTTAGCATTGCGACATTGGGTCATCTGGGTCGATTTCAGAATTGGTTTCCCCAACATGGTTGGGAGGTCGGTGTTTTCCCAACAAGTGACTCCCTAGTTGAGTGGGTTTCTCTGCCGTTTCGAGAATGACAGATCAGTAAGTATCCCCAGCAGTGCTATTCCCCACAGAGTTGGGAGATCGAATCAGGAATCGTGTGCTCAGCAAAGTGATCACTTGCTTTCCCAGCAGGAGTTTTCCTCCCCTTGCATCTTGCAGGCTTGGATCATATCCGAGTGGGTCATTGTTCAACATCTGTATGACACATTTGCTGCAGTTGCTCTTGACAGCGTTCAGGATTGGTAATCCCCAGAGAGGTTTATTTCCTCACCCGTCCGTGGAAGGAAAGCTTGACTCCCCCAGCGTAGTCCCCGGCGAGCGTCTAACTTGTTTTGGCATATGTAGATGTCATCCTTACGATGCCAGTAGGTGTCGTGTTGATCCCCGTGTGGGTCTCCTTTCTTTTGGTGTCAGTAGACATCATCTTTCGATGTCCGTAACATCGAGTCTCTTCCCATTCATCCGTTGATGTCTGGTCATGGTTTCTCTTCCCATTCGTCCGTTGGCGTCTGGTCATGGTTTCTCTTTCCCATTCATCTGTTGATGTATGGTCGTGGTTTCTCTTCCCATTCGTCCGTTGGCGTCTGGTTGTGGTTTCTCTTCCCATTCGTCCATTGGCGTCTGGTCGTGGTTTCTCTTTCCCATTCGTCCGTTGGTGTCTGGTCGTGGTTTCTCTTCCCATTCGTCCGGTGGCGTCTGGTCGTGGTTTCTCTTTCCCATTCGTCCGTTGGCGTCTGGTCGTGGTTTCTCTTCCCATTCGTCCGTTGGCGTCTGGTCGTGGTTTCTCTTTCCCATTCTTCCGTTGGCGTCTGGTCGTGGTTTCTCTTCCCATTCGTCCGTTGGCGTCTGGTCGTGGTTTCTCTTTCCCATTCATCTGTTGATGTCTGGTCGTGGTTTCCCTTTCCCATTCGTCAGTTGGCGTCTGGTCGTGGTTCCTTTCTTCCCATTCGTCTGTTGATGTCTGGTCGTGGTTTCTCTTCCCATTCATCTATTGATGCCTGGTCGTGGTTTCTTTTCCCATTCATCTGTTGATGTCTGGTCGTAGTTTCTTTTCCCATTCATCTGTTGATGTCTGGTCGTGGTTTCTCTTCCCATTCATCTGTTGATGTCTGGTCGTGGTTTCTCTTCCCATTCATCTGTTGATGTCTGGTCGTGGTTTCTTTTCCCATTCATCTGTTGGCGTCTGGTCGTGGTTCCTTTCTTCCCATTCGTCTGTTGATGTCTGGTCGTGGTTTCTCTTCCCATTCATCTGTTGATGTCTGGTCGTGGTTTCTTTTCCCATTCATCTGTTGATGTCTGGTCGTGGTTTCTTTTCCCATTCATCTGTTGATGTCTGGTCGTGGTTTCTCTTCTTATTCATCTGTTGATGTCTGGTCGTGGTTTCTCTTCCCATTCATCTGTTGATGTCTGGTAGTGGTTTCTTTTCCCATTCATCTGTTGATGTCTGGTCGTGGTCTCTCTTTCCCAGTCATCTGTTGATGTATGGTCGTGGTTTCTCTTCCCATTCGTCCGTTGACGTCTGGTCGTGGTTCTTTTCGTCGATAAGTATCAAAATCCCCAGTAGAGTCGTCGGTAAACGTCTTGTCTGGTCCAGTGATAAATATCAAATCCCCAGTGGAAGCTGCCATTGGTGAACATTCTTTTCTTTGACCATCCCCCACAGAGTGCAAATTCCAGGTTCTTTTGGTATTCAATCCCTGTGTACCTTGAAGGCCTGACAGCCATTGCTCTCATCCGTTCAGGTTCCCAGTTGATTGAATAGGGGCAGCTGTAGCACCTCAAATTTGCACCCCTCATTCATGCATTCATTTCATTTTTTAGGTCATTAACATTACATAGTGCATTGCATCATATCCATAAGCATTGGCATCAAGAGGATTCATCAGTACAAGAGAACGAGTATTTCCTTGAGATGAAGGCTACATGAGTATTCTAGAGAGCTTATACGAACCAAGGTTCATTTTGAAGCAACTTTGCCAAGTGTTAGAGGCTCAGAAGTCATCAGTACATTGCCAAGTCATTTGGGGCCCATAGAAGTCAACTGAAAGTCAACTGAGGGCTATGGGGTGGAGAAATGGTTTGAGACACTTCATTCATGTCCAAGAGAGGCTTATTCATCATGACAAACATCTATCTTGAAGGATTTGAAGTCAGATCAAAAGTTTCCAAAAATGGAAAGTGACCTGTAATTTCAAGTTTCCAAAAATGGCAACTTTTTGGACCACTTTCAACTTGACTTTCCAACATCAAAGAAGCTTCAAATGAAATTTTGGTCAACATGAAAGTTGAAGATCTTTCTCTCCCATTTCCAAAAATTCCAAGATCATGAGCATCTGATGAATGGTTAAGGAGTTATGATCCAATGATTGCAAAGTGTGCTTGAAACTTCAAAATACCATAACTTTTGATCCAAAACTCCAATTTGAGTCCCTCTTTTTGCATTATGCTCCTTATGACTCATATTTTCCAAATACATCATGACATTGCATGAAATTATCTCATACAATCATTTGTTCATGCATGTCCATTTTTAAAGGAAAATGCCAAATTCAAATTTGGTGCATCATATATGTTCAATTCCAATTCCAACATGTGCATGGGATGATTTTTAGGGCTTTTGAGCATCCACCTGGTACTGTTCACGTGTAAAAATTTGCCATGCACCCTCATTTACCAATTGTGCATAACACCTCATATCTTCTTAATTTTTCATTAGCCAAGGCCTAATCATGATTACAGCATAATTAACACAGCATATAAAAGCTTAATTGTAACTGTTTTATTCATTACACATATTTTCAGATCTAGAATCCTCTTTCACTCTCAATATTTCTCTCCATTGAAACTTGAAATTTTTGCACACAACACCTTAATTCTCTTGCATAATCATGAGTATGGAGTGTTACTGAGAAAGATTCAACGTGTATTTGGTGGAATTCATCTCAAATTCGTGCATACTACAAGCTTGAATGCATTAATGGAAGCTCCAAATTAAGCTTGATTCAGGTCTTTTCACGTGCCATTTCTTGCATCCAACTTCAGTGGAGCTCAAAGGAAGTGGATCTGGAAAGCTGGGAGCCTTGAGGACACTGTTTTGGTCACTGCTCTTCAAACAAGGTGAGTTTCGACCTTCATTTTTCTCTATTTTATTGCCATAGTATTGTAGATCTTGACTCACTGATCACGCTGATATGAACATTTTTTAAAATGGTTGAGAATTGATTGCATAATATGGATTTGAAGTTTGTGAGTTCATGAATGTTTTGGCTTGATTTGCTTTTGTTGTGAGGATTTAGACTTGAATAATGGTGGATTCTTGTTTTACTCATCGTGACGGTTCCAACCATGTATGTATTGCCAATTTCTGCAAAAAAAAATGTGAAGAACATCACTGTGCAGCCACCGTCTTGTTGAAGAAGACGGTGGAAACCGCCTTAGGCCACCGCTGTGAATAGTGAGTGCCATCTGGATTATTAATGTTAGGGTTTGTCCATGTCATGTGCCACGCGAGCGCGCCTGTTGGCCAATTGATAGGCTATTGCTTCGTTGACTAGTTCCACGCGTATTGTGGATAGTGAGTTGGCACGCCAACTCATAATTGAAGCACAGCGTTTTGGACGCTCCTCGCTTCGATCCCCAGCAACATATTTTCGCCTCCTTTTGTTTTCCTTGTCCAAAACGCAGGCGTTTTGATGCGTCCCCGGTTCGAACCATGGCTGTAGCATCTTTCCAATCTCATTTTCAATAACATTTCCAATTATTTCACATTTTATTTCATTATTTTCATCCAATTTCAAAAAATCATAACTAATTGAAAACTAATCCAAATAATTCCAAATTTTTTCTCACATATTCCTTGGGATGTCTAGTATTTTTTAAATGTGATTTTCCTGATTTTATCATTTGTGGATTTTGACTGGTGAACTGTTATTTGATCATGGTACAAAATGTGATATGTTATGCCATTTAACTTGTGAAATACTCATACTTTCTCTAATTGCTTTGAAATTTGGTATGTTGAATCTTAACACATAACATGACTTTTGAGGCTTGGTTGTGCATTTTTAGCATTTGTCATTTCTGTTTTAGGCACATGAACTTAGGGTGTGACAATGTGTGTCACACATTTGGATGTTGATCTTATTCATTTTCATTCCTAGATCAATTGATGTCCTCTGTTTCCAATTTTTTGCATGATGATTGTGTTTAATATGTTGAGCTTGCACAAAAAGTTTCATGATTATTGGATGTGTTTCTGATTTAATGTGCATTTTCTCTTCTTGATGCTCAAGTGTGACCACCATTGTGTGCCTTTGCCCTAGCTTGATTAACTGATGGCCTTGCCTTGTGATTTGGATTTGGTCCTTTTTGGGACATGTTTTTACTTGATTAAGTGTGCTTCATGTTGAATATTGGCTTTTGTTTTGACTTTTTGCTTTGCTTTTGACCCTAGTCTTTGAACTAGTGGTTTGTACTCACCTTTTGAGTTTTGCATTTCAGGTTCAAGCAATTAGTCCTAATGGATGATGTGATCTGATTCCATGAGATACAAGTTACTTTGGTTAACTAACCTTGCTGTTTTGTAGGTCCTTTGAATGATGAAACAATTTGAGTTGCTTGCATCTTATGCCTTGCACTGTTGTTGTCTGTTGATTGGTTGTAAGACTGTTGTTGACTGTTTGGTTGTCTAAATACCATATTGACTTGTTTGACTTTCTTACAGGTACTTTAGTTGCTTTAACTCATTGCTTGAGTTGCTTTGCTTTGCTTGTGGTTGGCATACCACCTAGGTAACCTCTCTAACTTCATGTAGTCTGGAAGACCTGCTATCTTTGGCAGGCACCTGTCTGAAGCCCTCCTTAAGAGGCAATGTTTGTGGTTGTTTATGTTTGTGCCATGTACTTCAAAGACCTCCTAAGTGAAGAGGCATTGGCAGATAGAAGGGATGTGCAATCCATCCCCTGTTATTCAGTTGAGTCTTTCATCTTGCTCGCACTACGTGCTGATGCATTTTGAATAAACACCCAAGATCCTTGTATATAGAGTCAGTCAAGTGGAGTAGAGTCCCACATTCTAGACTCCCACACCTTCATTGATTTGAAGCTCACCCAGACCCGGGTTAAGAGCTATGAGGTCTTATCCTCATTACCCTTTCATCTGCTCACCCTGACGGTCAATGTCAATGGTTAAGAGCCTCAGACACCCCTTCCAGTGTTGGCTTGTTTGTCGAGGTTGATATGACCTCTTGACTAAAGCCCAGCCTTGTATGAGCCATTTGTTTGCATATAGCGTGTGATACTTGTTCACCTGTGATCGCTTACTTGCTGTTTAGGCTAGCTTGCTTCCTGTGCGAGTTAGGATCTGATTAGAGACCTCAACATAGGAATCGTTTGCATGACAACTTCTAGGCTCGAGTCGTAATCTCCCTTTTAGTTGTTATCTCCCTAGTCTCTGGTTAGGATAGTTTTTCCCTGTTAAGGAGAACTACGTCGCCCTGATCCTCATACCAAATGAGGTACGTAGGCAGGAGATTGAGCTGATCTCTCCGGGCGCCCTTTTTCTTTTTCAACCCTTTTTGTTTTGTTGCGTGTGTTTTGTTCGCCTTTTTTCTTTTTCAACCCTTTTGTGTTGTGTTTGTTAGGAGATGGATGTAAGACCAGCGATTGGCATTCCGTATCCTATTTGCGTGTGTTTGTTCGGAGTCTGATGTAAGTCCATCTATTGGCATTCGGTTTCCCGTTTGTTTGGTGTTTGTTCGGAGTTGGATGTAAGACCAGCGATTGGCATTCCGTTTCCAGTTGTGTGTTTCGTTTGACGTCTCAGCGTCCCTGTTTCAGTGTTTTGTTTCGGCGTGCGTTAGCCGAGCTACGGGTGCTCTGATTCTTGCTCTGGTTAGAGAAGATACGTATGCATAGGATGCGATATCCTAGCGAGCACGTTTCCCGTTCCCCCGAACTACGTCGACTCTGATGTTTGTTTCTGACAAACCACGTAGGCCCAGGATGCGACATCCTGCCGAGTCCGCTTTCTTCCGTCTTTCATCTGTGTCCTATTCCAGTTTTGTGCAGTTTTTGAGCAGTTATTTAGCAACCTTTTTCTATCCTTTCTGAGCGTGGATCCCGTCGAGTACGACGGACGTGAGGGGGTGCTAATACCTTCCCCTTGCGTAACCGATTCCCGATCCTTGCAATCTCTGGTCGTAAGACCATTCCTTTCCAGGTTTACTTCGAGCGTTTCCTTTCCCTCCTTTGGGATAAATAACGCACAGTGGCGACTCTGTGTCTTTTCCCGCCGGTTGTTTTTCGCGTATGCGACACACACGTCTCAAGTTCGCTCGTGTTTTCCTTAGTGTTTCCTGTGAATCTGAACCGGAGCTCTATATATCATTTGTTGGTGCACAAGAAGGAGGAATATGAAGATGATGAAGGTGGACGAGAGAGAAGAGAGAAAATTTGTAACTAACTTTTAATTGAAAATGATTACACTACAAATTTGTTACGATTGATAACTCACCTTTTGCTTATATACACACATTCAACCTAAATGGAATTCAAATGTTAATCAAATTAAACCTATCTTAAATATGAATTTGAATTACACTTTTATATGAAATTTATTCATCAATCTTAACAAATTAGTATCCGTCGTAATTAATCGATCTTAATCCAAATGTAATAGCATAAACACGTAGAGATAAAAAGGTGAAACACTACTATATAAGAGTTTTATATAGTAATGTTTAAAATTAAGGTCATTTAAAGTTTTTAGAAATATTGTGTATGTTAGTCACATTTATAGGTTGACAAAATAATATGTCATAATAATATCCTATTTAATCACAATTTAGTTATAAAAAAATTTAAAATTATGTGTTATAACTCATGTTACACACTTCAAAAATGAATTAATTTAAAACCAACTATTTAAATACAAATTTAACATATCTCAATAACATCTCAACATAAATAGTTTTTTAGAAATATCTTTTATTTTAATATAAAAAACATTAATATAAAAAATATATAATATTTTAAAAAATAATTTAACTGATATATATATATATATATATATATATATATATATATATATATATATATATATATATATATATATATATATATATATATATATATATATATATATATATATATATATATATATATATATATATATATATAATATATATATATATATATATATATATATATATATATATATATATATATATATATATATATATATATATATATATATATATATATATATATTCTTAAACATAGCATGAAGCCCGTGGATCTTAAGAGGAGTTGGAGGGGCCACAACATCTACAAAATATATTGAGTTTTAAAAAAAAAATAATAATCAATTTTGTAAAATTATATATTAAAATAACTATATTTTCAATTTATTTATCAAACTAATTATGTTTCATGTAAAATGTGTGAGCATACGCCACTACAATTGATACATATATGTAAAATGTAGGAGTATGCATCACTGCATTTGATGCATACATATAAAATATACGAGCATGCGTCACTGCATTTGGCGTATGCATGTAAAATGTAGGAGCATGCACAACTACAATTGACACATATATGCAAAATATAGGAGCACACGCCACTGCAATTGATGCATACGCCATTGTATGTGACGAATTAGCATGCATACGTAACTTTTAATGACGCTTGAGTACAACTTGATCAATGCATGCGCTATAGTAAGTGATACATTGGTTTTTTTTTTTTGAAAAATGATTATATTGGTAAATATTATGAAATTGTGATTATTTTTCGTATTATTCTTAAAAAAATTATTATTTAAAAAAAATCACTTTTTTTCTTTTTATACTTCAACACTCTATTTTTTATTTTATTATATTATTATTATAGAATTATTAATCACATTTTAAAATGTCAAAAATATCTTATACAAATTTGAAATTATTCCTCTAATTTTAAAGAATTATTTTCAGATGCATTTTATACACGTATAATTTATTTATTTTTGAGCCACGCATCAATTTTATAATTAAATTTATTTTAAAAATATATTTTCAGACCTTCTGAACAAAAACATATACCTTCTGTTCTTAAATTCAATATCATTTGGCGACCATGTACAATCCTAAAGAGGGGTCGCCATTCAAATTATTCATGTGTATGTGAATTTTGCCAAAATGGAGTTTAGACAAAGAAACCTAATGTTTGGAGTTTACACAAAGATAAATTTGATATAATACGACTTGATATTAATAAAATTTGGAGTTTACACAAAGAAACCTAATGGTGATGACCGGGATCACCTAACCGACCTCCGGTCCCACATCCCCTAGCTATCCTAACCCTTGGCCCTAACCCACGTTGACGATTCTGCATCGGTGTTTGTTCATCTGAGGGGCTAGGAGCGTCATTACCTCCTACAGGAGAAGGTCCGTTGAGGTATTCAGCCAAGTCAGCATAGTCTTCAGTATTCAATGATGGTGTACCGGTGTAGCTGAGCTCATGACCCATGCCAGAGAAGTTGGGATGTGGTTGACTCATGGATGGGCGACCAGGACGGTTGAAGGGAGACATGGGTGTGAATGATGCGTCTAGGAAAGGTTGGAAAGGTTGTTGGGGTGTTTGGAAGAGATAGGGTTGTGGGATGTTTTGGTTTTGTGATGTTTGGGCTTCTTGGCTACGGTAGGAGGAGGGGCGGTTAGTGTTTTGGCTAAGGCGACTTTGGTAGGGTGATGGTGTAGGTGCGAAGCGATGTTCGGTCTGAGGTTGATGGTCAATTTGTTGGTGGTGGTATGGGGTATGTTCTTGGTATTGGGGTTGGGTGAATGACATGTTTTGGTTGTATGTTTGTGTGTTTGTGGAACGGAAAGTTTGACGGATAGGGGGTTGAGAGTAACCGGGCTGAGAATGTTGTTGGGGGTTAGATGTTGATCCTTCTTGTGTGTAACTTGTCTGGCGTGGGTCGTAGAGGTACATATCATCAGCGATGAATTGAAAACCAACCGATTTGTACCAAGCCATATAAGTACGACTTGGTTTCACCTCATTTGGCATGACTGCGTCAGTTAAGACATGGTCATGACGGTGCTTCCACTTGCGACACTCCGATCTTGCGAAGGTTTGCCAAGGGTTGAAGTTCCATTGGTCGTTCACTTTACGCATATGCCATTCTCCTAGGCTAGCTGGGGGATCTGAGATATTCTGGACCATACCGAACTGCAGCTTCACACGATCGGTGTTGTGCATCTCCACAGTTGTGAACCGTATTATCGGTGTGCATGTTGTCCATACGGCTGCGTCTTCAGCGTTGACCTCATGGTCATGATCCAGATTAAGGTATGGACGCCAAATGAACTGAAATGTTAAAGAAGATAGGATTATAATGAATGTAGAAAAAGTTAACATAATATGACGAAATAATGAAGTTATTTTGCTTACGTCTGTCGGTCGAAGGTGATCCAACAGGTTGCGATGCTGAGTAATACAGTGTCTCGGACATCTGCTGTAACTCATACCACGTGCCGACCATCTACACCAAAAAGTTAAAAAAAATTAATTTGAGGTAATAAACTTTAAGGAAGTAAGTAAAGATATAGAAATTTAAACAACTTACTTTTTTGCATATGGAAAAGTGAAAGGGTTGTTATTGACAGGTGATAGAGACGGTAGTCTTGACCAACCCCATGCTTGTAGCAAAACAGCACATCCAGAAAATGTAGATGTGTCTTTGTGGGAGTTTTTGCACAACGAACTATAGAGATAGGCTAGACAAGCGGATCCCCAACTGTAACTACCTATTCTATCTACATGTCTAAGTAGAGGTAAGTACATAATATGCATGCTAGAACGACTACCTTCGGGAAATAAAAAGGATCCTATTAACAGCATAATGTAACACCTAGTTTTTATTATTCGAGCATCTTCGGTAGAATGCTCATCTAAATATAAACTATTATAATATGACTTTAGGCGTGAGAGTAGTATACCTTGACCTCTAGCATTATCATATAACAAATCAGTGTCTAAAAGCTCCATGCAAATTGAATTTGCATAGTTGGTCTTACCATTAACAACTTTGCCTTCAATTCGTAGTCCTAAAAGCATGTAGACGTCTTCTAACGTCATGGTACACTCACCGGTTGGAAACCAAAATGTGTGTGTCTCTGGCCTCCATCTTTCGCATAAGGCTAGAATGAACTTGTTATCTATAGACCAAGACATAATCTTGCTAATATGACCAAAACCGGCGAGTTCAACATAAGGTTGAATCATCGGGTCCATTGGGACAAATTCGTGGACTCGAGTTCGAAACCTTGACACATCCTATAATAGAAATAATATAACACTTGACTAAGTTGGTATTTCAAAATAAAATGGGGTTGGTTAAGATGAAAGATAAAAAGTTAACAAAAGAAAAAACTTACATATGTTGCGATGTTTGCAACTGTTCCTCTGTGTGCTTCGCCCATTGTGAGTAAAGACATATTGTTGGGGAGTTGGTGTAGATGAAATTGGAAGATGTTGTTGAAGATGAAATTGTAATAACAATATTGTAGAGGAAGTAGTGAGAATGTTGGTGTGGAAGAAGTGTTGAAGGAGTGGATGTATTTATAGGCAAATGGATGAGAGCATAAAAATTTGTGTTTGCATGGTGTCTCCACCTCATTTGGCGACCATGTACAATCCTAAAGAGGGGTTGCCATTCAAATTGGCGCCTCCATAGGGACATGCATGCAAGGCTAGGTCTGAATGCTTGGTTTCGAGGTCTGATTGCATGGTGTCTCCACTTGAATTGGCGACCATGTACAAGCATTAAGTGGAGGCGCCAAACCATTTGGCGACACCATCTGTATGTCTGACACATGGCTGTCTTGTCTCCTGCATGCTGAACAAGTCACTTGTGGATGGCTTGCATGGTTGACACATCATCTCTGACTATCTTATATGTCCGACACGTGGCTGTCTTGTCTCCTGCATGCTGATGACTAACTTCTTGATAGCTTGCATGGTTGACACATCATCTCAGACTGTCTTACATGTCAGACACATCATCTCAGAACTGTCTTACATGTCAAACACGTGGCTGTCTTGTCTCCTGCATGCTGAAGAGTCACTTCTTAATAGCTTGCATGGTTGACACATCAACTCACACTGTCTTGCATGACTGACACATCATCTCAGAACTAGCTTGCATGCTTGACACATCATCTCAGAGTAGCTTGAATGTCCGACACATCATCTCAGAACTAGCTAGCATGTGAGACACTGATACCATCTATTTAAGTGTCTTACTATCAACATCCAAGACACTTCACTCACATTCATCTGCAGTAGGAAAATAGTTTTCATCTCCACAATGTCATCTTCATCATTATACAGTGTCAACGTTCACTGCAACGGTGAAACTTTTGAGTCTGAGCTTCATGGTTTTTGTTTTCGAAACACTGATACCATTAGAATCACGATCAAGAGAAATGCAACCTTTTTGCATTTGAAAAAAAGAATACAATCCTTTATAGGATCAGGTATTGTGTCAAAGATCACATATCAAAATCCAATATTTTTTTAGAATGGTCAATGCAAGTTTTTCCCCCTTAAGGTACGAGACGATGAAGATGTTGAAAACATGTTTGTTAGTCATGAACATTCAGGCAACAATTGTATCGAGTTGTACATTACTCTACAACCATGTATACCATCTCAACAGTCTCAACTAACCGATCAGGATGAAACTGGTGAAGATGATGCAGATGATGCACAATGGTCAGATGAACTCAACCCAGAAGCAGAAGTAGAAGTCGACGTTGTTGATGAAGAAGAAGAGGAGACCGAGATACAGGTTGATTACATGCTGAGCAACGACGATGAAGATGATGATCAACCACCACCAATACCTCCTAGTCATGTCTACAATCCGCCTTAACATATGACAAATATGGATCTTCACGATGATGAAAGATCTGACAGTGTCTTCTATAATCCGTATCCGAGACCAGTAGGCGAATTAAAGGTGGGAGACATGTTTCGTACCAAAGAAGAATGTGTTTTGGCAATCAAAAAATTCCACATGAACAACTTTGCTGACTTTACAGTGAAACGCACTGATTCTAGAAGGTATGTTATCGAATGTCGTAGCATGCTTTGTAAGTTTCGTTTGGCTGCGTCTTACAAGAAGAAAAATGACTCTTGGGAGATTGCTTCAATAGACCTACCGCACAGTTGCGTTGTAACTAACGTTGAACAAGATCACCGTAAACTGAGCACAACTTTGATATGTCAAGACATTCTGCCATTGGTAAATAAAGACCCATCAGTGAAGGTGAGTATAATTATATCCCATATCCGAACAACATATAATTATACTCCATCTTACAAGAAAGCATGGATTGCGAGGACAAAGGCTGTTGAACAGGTTTTCGGCAACTGGGAGGATTCATTCAAGAAATTGCCACGGTTTTTATGGGCACTAAAAACATATGTCCCAGGAACTGTGGCAATTATGGAGACAGTGCCAGCAATGATGCCAGACGGAACCTGTGCTACAGGTAATAGAATATTTCACCGTCTCTTTTGGGCATTTGACCCGTGCATCAAAGGTTTCGCTTTCTGCAAACTTATCTTGCAAATTGATGGCACTTGGTTATACGGAAAATACAAGGGTACTTTGCTCAAGGCGGTTGCACAAGACGGTAACAACAATGTCTTTCCCATTGCCTTTGCTCTTGTTGAAGATGAAACGGCTGGTGGATGGGGTTTCTTTCTTCGACATCTCAGAACGCATGTGGCTCCACAAGCCAATCTATGTTTGATTTCTGATAGACATGCTACCATTGAGAGTGCCTACAACAACCATGACAACGGATGGCATGATCCTTCTTCTACACATGTCTACTGTATCAGACATATTGCACAAAACTTCACGCGTGCTATAAAAGATAAGAATCTTCGCAAGAAGGTGGTGAATGCTGGGTATGCTTTAACTCAACCGTCATTTCAATATTATCGTGATAAAATTAGACTGTCTAATGAAGACGCAAGGAGATGGATAAATAACATACCAGTAGAGCAGTGGACAAGAGCATTTGACGGTGGTTGTCGATGGGGCCACATGACAACAAACATTGTGGAATGCATGAACGGGGTTTTCAAAGGAATTCGAAATCTGCCGATAACCGCCTTGGTAAGATCAACCTATTATAGGTTGGCTTCTATGTTCGCAACCAGAGGTGAAAGATGGAGTGCAGTGTTAATGTCCGGACAAGAATTCAGTGAGTGTTGCATGAAGGTCATGAAAGAGGAGAGCATCAAAGCTACGACACACGCTGTAACAGTCTTTGACCGTCATAGACAAAATTTCAGCGTCCAGGAAACAATGGGCAACAACGAAGGGAGACCAAATTTAGCCTACGCTGTTAGACTGCACAGAAGTTGGTGCGATTGTGGAAAATTTCAGGCCTTCCGCATACCTTGCTCCCATGTCATTGCAGCATGAGCTTATACTCGTCAAGACACTTACAACCATTTATCTGATGTGTACAAGGCTAACACCATCATGAATGTATATAGTCAAAGCTTCTCAGTACTACCAATGGAGGATTACTGGCCTCCATATGAAGGAGATATTGTTTGGCATAATGAAGAGATGCGTAGAAAGAATAAAGGAAGGCCAAACAACACACATATCAGAACAGAGATGGATTCCACAGATAAAATGATAAGATTATGTAGTATCTGTCGTCAACCAGGACACAACAAAAACAACTGTCCCAATCAAGAAGCATCATCTAGATCTTAAGCTTTTTGTAACATTGTATTTCTGTAACAATCAATCATTATATATCATTAAGTTCTTGTTACAACGAGTTTCATAACAAACATCAGTACAAAACATCTGAAAACATAAATAATTCTAACTGATTACAACAATCAAATTAATGTCGTCTCGACCGAACATCATTTCCCTAACATCCTTATCAGTCTTCATTCGCACCCAACCAAAGATACTGTCAAGTCTCTCAATACTTCTGATTTTTTCCCCTTCTGGTATTTTCCCGTCTAACCATCGAACCAGCTCCCTCTTCAGTTGATCGAACGTGGTGATGTTCCAAAACAGCATCAGCATTTGAGGTTTGTCTCTCGCATAAATCACCTTACCGTATCAGCGACGAACACCAAACATGATAGCCAAATGATTATATGAGCTGTGGAATAATTGGTCACACAACACATCTATTTATAAGACAAAAAAGGCATTTTATGAGGGAGTCGCCAATTGAATTGGTGACTCCTCTTAAAACCTACACATAGGCGCCAATTGGATTGGCTAGGGCACCTGCCCTAGCCAATCCAATTGGCGCCTCCATTCAAGTTTTAAGAAGAGTTGCCATATGAACAACTTTCATGTTCATCAAAAATCCATTTGAAACTTGGAAGCTCGTCATTCATTTCAAAACATTATAGGTCATTTTGACAGAAACCCTAATTTTGGGTCTAGTTCACAAGGACCTAACTCACTCATTTTTAATTATTTTAAGGTGGGACCAAGTGCATTGCAAAATTTGATATGTCTAATTCAATTGTTATGTTGGACAAAATTTAATAATTCTAAAAGAAACACATGTGATAATACAAAACATTATAGGTCAGATAACAGTTGAAAAACTCAGAAGTCCAACTTCAACTGCCCATAACTTTCTCATAAAAAATCCAAATGATGCAAAATATATGTCCAAATTCATTATATTGAAAAGATCTACAACTTTCATGTTGGAGGTTTTGTCATTTGAGGCTTTTTTTAAGGGAGTCGCCAATTGAATTGGCGCCTCCTCCTAAAAGTGGGGTACTTTGGGAATTTTTCTGAAACCTGGGGTATTTTGGGATTTTTTTTGAAAAATTGGGTTATCTCGGTAAAAAACCGATAAAGAACATAAAGCATATATTTTAAGTAAATAGATTATGGAAATGTATTTTCGAATTTTGAAAATATATCTTTAAAATGAATTTAATCATAAAATTAAAATATGGTATAAAAATAAATAAATTATATGTATTTTGAATGCGTTCAAAAATGTATTTTCAAAATCAATAAATATTTTAGATTTTAACAAGGGTGTGATAATAATATATAAGGTGGATTAAGTAATTTTCTTATTATTATTTTTGCCAATGGATTTCAAAAAATTTGCAAATTGATGGACCTGAGTCCGTTACTTTTTATTCATAAATATAAGCTATAATACGATTTTTTTTTCAAAATAATCAATATTTTCAAAATTTATTCTAAAATAACAAGTTTTTCAATTTTTTTCTTCGAAATAACCACATTTAAAAGAAGATGCGCCCGTTGAACTGACACATCCATAATGTGTCAAGAGGAGGCGCCTAAGGCCTTGGCGCCTACATTGGAAGCCTCACGAGGAGGTGCCAATGTCAATGACGCCTGCATTGGGCCTCATGGGGAGTTGCCAATGCCTATGACACTTAGTTAATGCATGTGGTGTATGCGCCAATTCATTTGGCGCATACACCCTTGTATTTAATTTTTAATTTTTAATTTTTGATTTTTATTTTTTTTTCTTTTAATTTTTTTTATTTATAAAATAATAAAAAATAATGTAAAAAAAAATTATTCATGCTACAATAAATGTTACATGAGATTGACAAAAATTTAATGTCTGGCCCGATCGAAACGTCCCCTTATTCCACATCCAGGTGCGTTAGTTTGTCTCCGAGGTCTCCCATGATTTTCCTGAGGTGTTTGGGGTCTTTGTGTGTTGACTTGGTCGAGTGATGGCTGGTGTGAAGGTTCGACGGAAGTTCCAACGGTATTTGACAGATGTGTCATCATTTGTTCCCAATATCCGGAAGGGCTCTGACCAACTGCGCTTCCATAATGGAGTTCGGTGCCCATATCATCATAGTTAGGTCGATGGGGTTGGGTGGATTGCGGCCGATATAGTTTCCCAAATTGGGACATTGAATCGTTTTGGAAACGAAACAATGGTTCATGGGGCGTACTATACTTAAACAATGGTTGTGTGTTTTGGTGTTGGATTGTTTGAGTGATCATTGGCAGGGGGCTACAATAAAGTGACTCATATGAATTATCTGGGCTATAGACGGTTGTAGTTGAATCGTATGGTTGTTGGTGGACAGTGTTTGATTCTTGGTTTTGTGGTTGGGTGATGTAACACCCCAAAATTTGCCCTCCTCATTCATGCATTCATTTTTAGGTCATTTAGCATTTCATATTGCATTTCATCATGTCAATTAGGATCAGATCCAAGAAGCTTGAACATCATCCAAGACGCTTTACGGGTCCTATCCGAGTGGTCAGTCAACACAAGGGAAAGACTGGAGTTACTTCCAACAGGTTCAAATGGGGTCTATTCGTCAGTCAAAACGTTAATCTTGAAGGAGCAAAAGTTTGTTCATGAGCTGTCATGCTCGCTAGGCGAGCAGAATGGGTCGCCTAGCGAATCCCAAGAAAAGCCACCAGAATCACCTACGCTCAGAGGAATTTCTTGAACTGTCATGCTCGTTAGGCGAAGCCCACGCGTTTTGAAAAAAAAACGAAAAAAAAAACGAAAAAAAGAAACGAAAAAAAAAGTAAATAAATAAATAAATAAAAGAAAAAACTTGGACTTGGACCTCTCTCTTTTGAGCCCACAAAGTCACAAAAATCAGGTTATAAATTCTAGACTTCCATCTCCCAAAATAACCCTAGGGAAAAAGATAGTGAGAGGAGAGCTAACAGAGTTCAGAGCAACCTCCAGAGACTAAAGGGAACTCATATGCAAAGAACCAATTCCATCTCATATAAACCCTCAGATTGCTTTGCAAACCCAACCGGGCAATTCAATTTCATTCGATCTCTCCAGTCAAGTTTGCCTTATTCCCATTACTTTATGCTTTTAATTTGAATGCTCTGAAGGTATGAGGTATTATGGGTGAATTTGATACCCTTTTGATGCATGTGTTTGACAAGAGGTTTAGGCCTCCTACCCTTGGTTGCTTTTTGTGAGCTTTTTCTGAATTTTAATGGCATGATTCATGTGGTTACATTTTGATTTGGGGGCAACTCTTGATTACCCTATCTTGTTTCTCTAACCTGTTTGTTGAGTTTTATTTTGTGAGGGCTCACATGACTCTTGCAGAGATGGCTTTCCTGGTGTTCCACTTTATTTGTGGGATACCACCTGGAGGTTTATTCTGATTACCTGTACTGACTCGCTTTCTTTGATGGTGCTAGCTTGAGAGATCTCTGGGTTTCTTATCTCTTTATTTGTTGTTGCTTCGGATCTTTATCCGTGTGGTAGATCTTTTAACCCCCTTTATCTTTCCCGCATTTTACTACTTTTTGCCTAAAGACCTCCATAAAGAGGCAATTGACGGATGAAAGGGATCAATAGTCAATCCCCCGTTATTCAGTGCATCATTCTTTAAGATCACACTACGTGTCGATGCTTCAGAACAAAAACCCCAGATCTTTTGTCCGGTCGGTCAGTGGAGAGGGTTCCATCTTTCTGAACCCCCACGCCTTGTCATGAGCCCACCCTGTCCAGGGTTAAGAGCTATGAGGTCTTATTCTCATTACCCTTTTGATCTATAGTCTCTCGTTTGCATGTTAGTAAGTTAGCGCGGTTCCTTCGTCTAGGACTGCCTTTTTGCATGAGCATCCCTAACCCAAACCAACTCATTGATTTTTCTTCTCCTAAGAACATGTTTACTCCTTCTACTACAGGCGAGTAAGTCTCCAAAGGTCGAGCATCCGGTAGATTGCGTAGTAACGTCGTTCATCCAAACCTAACCCGTAGTTAGCCGAACTGCGGCTTGCTTTGATTCTCATTCCAGATGAGATACGTAGGCATAAGACGCGATGTCTTAGCGAGCACACCCCCCTAACCCTTAGGCAGCCGAGCTACGAAGACTCTGATTCTCATATTCAGATGAGATACGTATCCAGTGGATGCGACATCCGTGCGAGTCATTTTCTTTTGACCCTTTTTAGTAAATAGTATATTAGATAAACCCACACCCTTTAGACAAGAACAACAAGAGTGGATCCCGTAGAGTACTACGGATGCGTAGAGGTGCTAATACCTTCCCTTCGCAGAATCGACTCCCGAACCCAAGATTTGGTTGCGAGACCAGACCTTTTCCTTTCCTTTGTTCCAGGTTTACTTCGAGCGTTTCCTTTCCCTCCTTCTGGGATAAATAACGCACGATGGCGACTCTTCTGTCATTTTCCTTCTTTCGCCGGTTGTTTTTTTCCGCAAGTTGCGACAGCTGGCGACTCTGCTGGGGACCCGGTTTCCCTAAGCAAGTCCCTCCTAGCTTTGGTAGGTTGTTTGTTTATTGGGTGTTCATTCTTTTGTACAGTTATTTATTTACCTGCTTTATCTTATTGCATTGTGTACGTATGATTGCCGTATCTGCTGGTTCTGTTTGTTGGGATGTGTTGTTTCTAAGTGTTGGCAGCAATTTTGGTAAAACAAAGAGTGTTCACAAGATGTCATGTGTGATGTCTTAACATGAGATATCCTATGTACATGCTGGAGTTAAAGAACATATGCAAGCAGGATTGTTTCAGAATGCCACTTACAACGATGAGACTTCTGATATTGGTTGTACCTGCTGGAGCTTAACTGGAAGACATGTTCATGCAGGATTGTTTCAGATGACATACACAATGTCATGATATCTGATATGGCTGTACCTGCTATAAAAGGAAATTGGATTATGCAGGATTTTTCTAGGATGTCAGACCCGATGTCATGACATCCTGTACACAGAACATTCAGTATGAATGTCTGGTGTTTTGTGATTGCACAATTAATGACAATCATTGGTTGATTAAAGATATGGCTAGCTGGCGCATTCAAATCAGGGATTTCAACCAGATTTACTTATTTTCCAAGGAGATCTATACAGCTGATATGAAAAGATTTGATTGGAAAATATATTTAGGGTTTTCAAGATGTCCAATGCCTCTGTAAAAAGGGGCTTAGAAAACCTGTTTGAACACACAACCAAGACTGAGCGAAATTTAGAGAGAGAGCTAGGGTTTGTGTCTGTAGGTCATTCAAGTCATCCATTGATGATTGAATTGGACTGATTTGTCTTCTTGATCAAAGCTTTGAAGCAAGATCAAGAGTGTGTCTTCTTGATTGAAACTGTGAAGTAAAATCAAGAGTGTTGTAATTGAAAAGTATTTTCTTTTCACAAGGATTGTTGTTTAAAATCACGGGTGTGTGATTGTAAGGGAAGTGAGTGGGTTCTCATATCTAAGAGTGCTTAGGTAGAAATTGCACGGGTAGAGATTAGGTGAGAAAGACTGTAACTTGTTGAAGTGTACGGATAGTCTTTGAACTAATTCTATTATAGTGTGAATTTCCTTCCTGGCTTGGTAGCCCCCAGACGTAGGTGAGTTGCACCGAACTGGGTTAACAATTCCTTGTGTGATTTGCTTTACAATTCTGTTTTATTATCCATTGTGTATTAACAGATATTAGTGTCGTGACATTACCTTCGACATCTTATATCTGATACCAGAATTTCAATTGGTATCAGAGTAGGCATCCTGCTCTGGCTCTGGGTGAGATCTAGGGAGAATACTTTCTGGTACAATGGAGAGGGATGAAGGATCTGTTCATAGGCCACCAATTTTGGATGGTTCTATGACTATTGGAAACCAAGAATGGTAGCTTTTTTAAAATCCCTTGATAACAAGGCTTGGAAAGCTGTGCTAACAGGTTGGGTGCATCCTGTCATTACTAAAGAAGGAGTAGCCACCACTGAGAAGAAGCCTGAAGCACAATGGTCCAAGGAGGAGGATGATCTTGCTCTTGGAAACTCTAAAGCCTTGAATGCAATATTCAATGGGGTAGACAAGAATATTTTCAGGCTGGTAAATAACTGTGAAGTGGCCAAAGAGGCTTGGGACATTCTCAAGGTCACTCATGAAGGCACCTCCAGGGTAAAGATGTCTAGACTTCAGCTGCTCACCTCCAAATTTGAAAACTTAAGGATGAAAGAAGATGAAAACATTCATGAATTTCACATGAGTATCCTTGAGATTGCTAATGCCTCTGGAGCCTTGGGAGAGAAGATGTCAGATGAAAAGTTGGTAAGGAAAATACTCAGATCACTTCCTAAGAGATTTGCAATGAAGGTGACTGCCATAGAAGAGTCTCAAGACATCTCCAACATGAGGGTAGATGAGCTAATTGGCTCCCTCCAAACCTTTGAGATGGGATTGATTGAGGGAATTGAAAAGAAAACCAAGAGCATTGCCTTTGTATCCAACACAGAAGAGGAAAACAGTCAAGATATGGATAAAGAGTGGGCCGATGAAGTTGCAATGCTGGGGAGACAGTTTAACAGATTGTTAAAGAAAATGGATGTCAGATCCAAGGCAAATGTCAAAAACATCTCATCTGACATCAGCAATGGAAGAAGAGTAAGGTCAGAAGAAAAGCCCAAAGAAGGAAAAGAAGTAAAGTGCTATGAATGTGATGGGTATGGACACATTAGAACAGAATGTGGTACCTACCTCAAGAAGCAGAAGATGAGTCTTGCTGCCACTTGGTCAGATGAGAGTGATACAGAGGAGGCTGCAAACCTTGTAACTGCTTTGACAGGAAAATGGGGATCTGATGAAGACTCTAGTGATGGTGAAGTAACCTTTGAAGGATTGGCCTCTACCTACAGAGAGTTGTGTCAGAAAAGTGTAGAGCTGAACAAGCAGTCTTTAAACCAGAAGAAAGACATAACTCAACTTGAGAATGAGAAGGTAGAATACTTGGAAACCATCTCCAAATTGAAAACAGAAGTTGTGGCTCTAAGGTCAAGCTAGATGAAGATCAACAAGTTGAGAGCCAGAAGATAGTTCAACTGGAGAAAGAAAAAGCAGAACATGTGGAAACCATCTTCAAGCTAAAAACTGAAGTTGTACTCTTAAACTCAAAACTAGAAGAGACAACCAAGTATGTAAGGATGCTGAACAATGGATCTGACTCCTTAGACAAGATTCTTCAAACTGGACAAATCACAGGAGTCAAATCTGGAATAGGGTACCATAAAACCAAGGCTGAAAGTAGTTACACTAAACCTAAATGCAGAAATAGTAAGAGCAGTTCCAAGATGTCACATCATATGTCACACCATCAGAAGAAAGAACAATAGAAAGACAAACACCAAAGATGGAGATGTCATTACTGTGGGAAATTTGGACACTCAAGGCCCTTCTGCTATAAGCTATATGGTTACCCTACCCCCTTTCATCAACATCATCAGAAGAGCAAACACCAAAGATGGAGATGCCAATACTGTGGGAAAGCTGGACACTCTAGGTCCTCCTGTTATAAGTTGTATGGTTATCCTAGCCATGCTCATCAACAGACTTACTATCAACCCAGACCCAAACATCACAGGCCCATCTACAAGAAGCAATGGGTTCCTAAGACTAATGTTACAAGTCTAATGGCTCACAAAGAAGAGTGGTATTTTGATAGTGGTTGCTCTAGACACATGACTGGGAACTCAGACTTGATAACTGATCTTCACCCTCATGACTTAAGCTATGTAACCTTTGGTGATGGAGCTAAAGGTGAAATAAAGGGGATAGGCAAGCTTGAGTGTCCTGGAGCTCCTAAACTTGACAATATTCTACTGGTCAAGGGCTTGACTTCAAATCTAATAAGCATCAGTCAGCTAGGGGATCAAGGTCTGAGTATCATCTTCACTAAAATTGAATGTCTGATTGTGAACAAAAACAGTGAAGTAATCATGAAAGGAATCAGGACCAACAACAACTGCTACATGTGGAGCTCTCAAATGGATAACCCCTATAAGATAAGTACAGTTGCAAGAAGAATCTTCAAGGGAAAGGAAAAGTGTCAGATTAGGATGTCAAACCTCAAGGAAGAAAAGGTCATGATGGCCCAAACACTTGAACACATGACTGGTGGTATGAAGTCTGAAGGTAGTAAGAGCTTTGCTGAGACACAAGGGACTATGAGTGCAAAGGAAATTAAGAAGATATCAGATGATAGCAACAATGCTCAACCAAGTTGGATGAAAATTCTGAGAAGTACATACAATGTCACACTCGACGTTATGACATTATATTATGACAACCTAGATGGTACACCCTTGTCCAAAGATCATATTCAGCACAGCTGGATCAAGTACATTATTTGCTTTCATCACTCATGTAGAAAATATGTGAAAAACAAACTCATAGTTCTACAGCATGAAATGCAACTAACCAACAGGACTGCAAAGGATTTGTATGATGAAAAGGGAAAATTAGGGGCTTGGCTTCTTGAGAAAATATGGCAATTAATGTGGAGCGGAAAAGGCAAGAAAAATATTGTCTGCCCAATGAAAAGAAAAAGCCACATTAATAATGAATCATCTCCTAGTATTGGAAATAGCATCTATTTCATTAGCACGCCCTGCCTGAATACAATTTTTTCTATCTTCATCATTCTACTCAGAGAACCTCTGCTAGGGCAAAGAAACTCTTCTTAGAAGTTCAACAACATGTCTCAACATCCATCAACATCAAGCTCAAAACCCTTCCATGCAAGAACCTCCTTCATGGAATTCTTAGATGAAGATTTGATGGACGTGACTCCTCTGCGTATGATACCAGGTGACGTCCAAGGTTCCTCTTCCATGGCCGAAGCTAAGCAAGGTAACACTCCAGAAAAATCTCCTGATAAAGAGGACATGCACTCTACTGATCAAATCATAAGAAACCTAGTTACTAGGATACTGAATGAAGAGCATGGAGTTAAGGACATTTTTACCCCTATGTCCAGAAGGGACCCCTCACCTGAGGTGGAAACCCAAGCTGAGAAAGATGAAGACTCATCTAAAACAGAAAAGGAAGTAGCTGCTGAGGGACTATGCTCTCTTGGAAAAAACTTACCTAGTATGTCTCCTGATACTACTCAGGACATTGAGGAAGAAGGGTCTGAGGAAGAAGATGACATGTTGGTCAATCTTGTGAAAACAAGTGTAGCTAATAGATTGAGAAAAAGGAACAGTATGACTAAGATAAGGACAGGTAGGAAAGAGAAAAGGGTTGCTGGTATAGGTCCCTCCAAGACTTGGAGCAAAGTAGAGGTCAGGAAGATAAAGGAAAGTGAGAGTTCTGAATCTGATGAGGATGTCGAATATGATGTCTCAGACATCCCCCCTGTTAAAAGGAAGCCTGTAAAGAAGTCTCCAAACAAAGGGGATGATGTTCATCTTGACAATATCTCGTTCCACGTGGAAGGTAGTGCTGCCAAATGGAAGTTTGTGACTCAAAGAAGGGTAGCAGTTGAAAGAGAATTGGGAAAAAAGGCTAGTGAAGTAAAGGAAGTCATGGAGTTAATTAAGACAGCTGGGCTTATGAAAACTGTGACTGCTCTGCCTCAGTGCTATGAAGGGTTGGTCAAAGAATTCATTGTGAACATCCCGGAGGAGCTATATGAAAGAAGCAGCAGGGAAGGCTGCAAAGTTTTTGTAAGGGGTAAGTGTGTGAAACTTTCACCTACTATCATCAACAGGTTCCTAGGGAGAGGAACTGATGGAGGAGTAGATCTAGAGACCACAGACAATGAGGTCTGTAGAACTATTACAGCTGGCCAAGTTAAGGAATGGCCTAGTAGGAAACACCTATCAGCTAGTAAGCTCACTGTGAAATATGCCATTCTGCATAAGATTGGTTTAGAAAATTGGGTACCTACTAATCACATATCTACCATCTCCATTGCTCTTGGGAGGATCATTCATGCCATTGGAACTAAGATAAACTACAATTTTGGAAAGTTTGTGTTTGATCAAACCATCAAACATGCCTCTACCAATGCTGTAAAGTTGCCCATTGCATTCCCATCTATCATCTGTGGCATCATCCTGAGTCAACAACCAGGAATCCTGAGTACAAGTGATATTCCAAGCAGGAGAAAGACCCCTCTATCAATTCACTATAAGCTTTTTGAGGGTAGTCATGTCAATGATATTGTTATGACACCTGGAAGAAGGGAACCTGCATCTCAAGGGAGCCTAATTAATCAATTGAAAGATACCTGCAAGGAATTGGAGGAAGGTATGAAGGTGGCCAAGGCAAGAAAAGAAGCTTTGGAAGCCCTTATCTGTAGCCTTGAAAAGGAGGAGTCCAGTGGCAGCTCTAGAAGCTCTGAGGGTTCTGAAGATGAAGATGAAGATGAAGGAGATACTTCTTCTTCTGATTAATGGTTCCTGGCTGTATTGAAGACTGGGAGGTGTGGTGGAAGCTGGGCTGCTGTTTGGAAGGCTGTTGTCTTGATTGGTTTTTGTTTTTGTATTTTGTGGCAGTCCTCTTGATGCCTGTTATGTAATATTTAGGGCTCTTAATGAGTTCCTTGGATTTGTTCATTATCTCAGCTTTCTGCTGTGTATAATGATGTTGTGTACTTCCTGAATATTCTGTTCTAACATGCTTAATGTCATAACATCAATTTTAACTTTCTCTGCTAAGCTAATAGACATTTATTTTGTCTGATTGGTCACCTTTGGTCAATTTTGACTAAAAAGGGGGAGAAGTGCTTGATATGGAAGTTGGATGTGGCTGAACTGGAGGACAACTATTATTGAAAGAAGTGCACAGGTGCTGATGTTAAAGCAGATGTCAGTATGACATTCTGGCTGGTACAGGTGCTGGAGTTACAGTAGCTGTTATTTGATGTATGCACAGATTTAGGGGGAGAAGAAGTACCCTTGTGCATTGTGCATTTGTGTGTCTTACTAGTTGCATCCATAACTAGTAATTCTGTTGTTTGTTGCACAGATTTAGGGGGAGGAGAAGTACCCTTGTGCATGTGTGTATTACTAGTAGCCATAGCTAGTAATTGTTTTGCTTCTGCTGCTGATTAAACTACTGTTAAGTTGTTTAACTGCTGATAGTTTGCCTTGTGAACAAAAAGGACAGATATATGTTTTAGCCAAAATTTGCCAAAGGGGGAGTTTGTTGTTTCTAAGTGTTGGCAGCAATTTTGGTAAAACAAAGAGTGTTCACAAGATGTCATGTGTGATGTCTTAACATGAGATATCCTATGTACCTGCTGGAGTTAAAGAACATATGCAAGCAGGATTGTTTCAGAATGCCACTTACAATGATGAGACTTCTGATATTGGTTGTACCTGCTAGAGCTTAACTGGAAGACATGTTCATGCAGGATTGTTTCAGATGACATACACAATGTCATGATATCTGATATGGCTGTACCTGCTATAAAAGGAAATTGGATTATGCAGGATTTTTCTAGGATGTCAGACCCGATGTCATGACATCCTGTACACAGAACATTCAGTATGAATGTCTGGTGTTTTGTGATTGCACAATTAATGGCAATCATTGGTTGATTGAAGATATGGCTAGCTGGCGCGTTCAAATCAGGGATTTCAACCAGATTTACTTATTTCCCAAGGAGATCTATACAGCTGATATGAAAAGATTTGATTGGAAAATATATTTAGGGTTTTCAAGATGTCCAATGCCTCTATAAAAAGGGCCTTAGAAAACCTGTTTGAACACACAACCAAGACTGAGCGAAATTTAGAGAGAGAGCTAGGGTTTGTGTTTGTAGGTCATTCAAGTCATCCATTGATGATTGAATTGGACTGATTTATTTTCTTGATCAAAGCTTTGAAGCAAGATCAAGAGTGTGTCTTCTTGATTGAATCTGTGAAGTAAAATCAAGAGTGTTGTAATTGAAAAGTATTTTCTTTTCACAAGGATTGTTGTTTAAAATCACGGGTGTGTGATTGTAAGGGAAGTGAGTGGGTTCTCATATCTAAGAGTGCTTAGGTAGAAATTGCACGGGTAGAGATTAGGTGAGAAAGACTGTAACTTGTTGAAGTGTACGGATAGTCTTTGAACTAATTCTATTATAGTGAATTTCCTTCCTGGCTTGGTAGCCCCCAGACGTAGGTGAGTTGCACCGAACTGGGTTAACAATTCCTTGTGTGATTTGCTTTACAATTCTGTTTTATTATCCATTGTGTATTAATAGATATTAGTATCGTGACATTACCTTCGACATCTTATATCTGATACCAGAATTTCAGGATGGGATGTTCTATGAGAGATAAGCCCATTACCCAGGCTTGAGTGTACACACAGGTTTTAGAGTGGATAGTCATGAGGCTTGCGTGGCATGTTGCTATGTTAAGTCGTTCATGAAGACCCACACCCAGACGAGGTTTCTTTTGGATATATTTTGTCCTACGGGTGTTCCATAACGACATGATGTTCCTCTAGAAATCGTCGACTTTGGTGACCATTTCCCGAGAACTCAGTCGAGGCCTCTCCTCCGAGACGTGATTATGTTAGCTCTGGTGGGCGCATTCTCGCTGATCAATCCGAGGACCCAGAGACTGGGAACTTGCTATTAGGATGTCCCATTGAAGGGAGTCAGTGGAGATCTTTTATCCCGTAATAATGCCAAACCTTCAGTGGTAAACGTATTATTCTCGACTGAAGGGCCAAAGTTGACAAACTTCTGTTCTTAGAACCTACCAGTGAGGGGCGGGCTAAATGCAGGAAACCTTAACCTCCAACCAACCCGGTTTACTGGAGCAGAGTTTTGATCTTGTATTATATTCCTCAGTGGGTTTTTCTCCAGACAGTGCAACCTGACAGATGTTCAAGCAGATCCAGCAATCCTGATTGACATGCCACTGCATTGCATAACATCATCTGCATAGTTGCATCCAACATCTCATGCTTATTCATTTGCAGGGTATTCCCTTTTTAAGGGGGGTGCCTTGAAATTGAATAAGCAGTACATCGCATACCATGCATATTAACCCTTGTTTGTTTTGCAGGTGTCACCGCAGTGTCTAATATATGTTCCTTGTACGGCATTATTGCTCCCAAGCGAGTCCACAGGTACCCGACAAAGGAAAATCGTCTGCAACTAGCGATGGACCAGGTACAGAAAGAGCTGGCTGATATGCGTGAAAGGATGGATCAGTTCATGGCATTGATGACTGGTATGGCAGAAGGCCAGGAAAAGCTGAGGGAATTGGTTGAGCAACCGAGGCCCGATTCAGAGGTGGAGATACCAAATGCTGAGGGAAACCCTGGTAACACTGGGAATGCTGATAACCCTGTGAACACTGGTAACGCGGGTAACGCAAATGCTGATGGAAACCCGGATAATGTTGGCAACACGGGAATGTTGGAAACGGTATTGGCGGAAGGTACAATGTGAATCAAGGAATTCGGATTAACGGGCGCCCCGTTACTGAAGATTATCAGTATGATCAATTCTCCTTGCACGACGAGGCCCATGAGACCACTCGCCGTATGGATGAGCTTGCTGAGAAGCTCAAATCTTTGGAGTCTCAAAATTCCTTAGGTTTTGATGTCACAAATCTTGGTCTGGTTCAGGGAGTGAAGATCCCTCACAAGTTCAAACCCCCTACTTTTGAGAAATACAACGGGGCTTCTTTCCCACGCACTCATCTCCAATCTTATCTGGGAAGGTTGGGAGCTCACACGGAAGATGAAAAGTTGTGGATGTACTATTTTGAAGATAGTCTAACTGGAGCTTCTCGTGAATGGTATTCTCATTTGTCTCGTACTACCATCAAGAGCTGGAAAGACTTGACAGAGGCTTTTGTCAGGCAATATCAATACAACTTGGACTTGGCTCCAAATCGGACCTTATTGCAAGGAATGTCTCAGACTGCCAAGGAGACCTTTAGAGAATATGCTCAGCGTTGGAGACAGATTGTTGCGTCCGTCCAACCTCCTATGTCTGAAAGGGAGATGGCGGACATGTTCATGAACACTCTTCAAGGCAATTATATTGAGAGATTGGTTGCTTGCCCGTCAATCAACTTTGCAGAGATAGTAATTGCTGGAGAAAGAATCGAGAGTCTGTTGAAGATGGGCCGAATTCAAGACAATAGCGCTTCCAGCTCGTCAGGTCCCAAGAAACCGTTTGTTGGTAACGGTCAGCGAAGAAGAGAAGGCGAGACAAGCGTTGTGTATGCCGGCAGAGGCAGGGGCAGAGGACACCCTAATTATTATCAAGATCAAGTGGCCGCAATCACTATTCCAACACCTGTTCCCCAACAGCCACAACAACCGCAGTATCATCCGCAACAGCAACCCAGGTACATCAATCAACAACAAGGAGGTAATCCGGGTCAGCAGAGACACTATCAACAACGTCCAAGGCAGACGGACTGGGTCATTGAGCCAATCCCAATGCCTTATTCTGTATTACTTCCCAGGCTGATTGACCTGAATCTGGTTACGTTGAGAACTCTGGCCCCACCAATCGATCCCAATAATTTGCCTAGAGGTTATGATGTCAACGCCAGATGTGCTTTTCACTCCAACGCACCTGGCCATACTACAGATAATTTAAAGGCCCTCTAGCTAAAGGTACAAGATTTGAGAGATGCCCAGGCTATCAATTTTTCTCCGGCGCCTAATGTTATCCAAAACCCGATGCCGGCCCACGGCGGGTAGAGGATTAATGCTGTTCATAATGGGGAAACTTTGAATTTGGTTTCTGATGTGACTAAAGTGAAGACTCCGCTATCGGTGGTTAAAGACCGACTCTTGAAAGGACAAATTTTCCCGGGCTGTGGGGAAGAGTGCAGAAATTGTCAAGCTACCGAGAACGGATGTGACAGTTTGAGAAAGGATATTCAACAACTGATAGATGAAGGTTGTCTTCAGTTCGATTAGACCCGTCCAGTGAAGAATGATGTGTCGACAGTGACGATCTATTTCACTCCTGAAGAAATATATGTTCCCGAGAGACCCGCTCCGACAACAATATATTTCCCAGAAAGTACAGGACCAGCAACGGTGAACATCGAAAGTCCAGCACCAGTTACAATTTACTCTGACAGCCCTCAACCGGTTTTGGTTAGTTCGATCACCATCACGATACCAGGACTTGTTCCATATGAGAAAGACAGTGCTATCCCGTGGCACTATGGGGCTGATATCTACTTCCAGGGGCGGAAAGTTAGCGATGAAGACATTGACATTGGTAGCTCCGTTGTAGACAATGTTGGAGGGGTTGGTGGCTTCACTCGCAGTGGACGCCTATTTGCACCATCAACATTGCGCACGAATACCGAAGCTGAGGCAGTTGCCAAGGCTAAAGGAAAACAGGTAGCCACCGAGGAGGTTACTACTGAGGAAGCTCCTCCTAAGACCGCATTCGAGAAGGAGGTGGATGAGTTTATGAGGATTATCAAGAAAAGTGACTACAAGGTAGTCGACCAGCTAAATCAGACACCCTCAAAGATCTCCATTCTCTCACTATTGATGTGCTCTGAGGCACACAGAGCAGCCTTGTTGAAAGTACTGAATATGGCCTATGTTCCACCAGAGATAACTGTTAACCAGCTGGAGTCGGTAGTTTCAAATGTAAACGCTAGCCATGGGCTAGGATTCACCGACTATGACCTGACATCTGAGGGCAGGAATCACAACAAAGCTTTGCATATCACAATGGAATGCAAAGGGGAGGTGCTTTCCCACGTTTTGGTTGATACAGGCTCTTCTCTGAATGTTCTTCCAAAGAAAGCCTTAATGAAGTTGGATTGCGATGGCATCATCCTGAGGTCAAGTAACTTAGTTGTGAGGGCTTTTGATGGCTCTAAGAGAAATGTCTTTGGCGAAGTTGAGTTACCAGTTAAGATTGGACCGCAGGTGTTCAAGAGCACCTTTCATGTGATGGATATCCAGCCTGCCTATAGCTGTCTGCTGGGTCGGCCCTGGATTCATGTTGCCGGTGCTGTTACTTCTACTCTCCACCAGAAGCTCAAATATGAACTAGAAGGTCAGGTCGTCACTGTCTGTGGTGAAGAGGATATTTTTGTTAGCCACCTGTCTACATTTAAGTATGTGGAGATGGATGGCGAGATGCATGAGATGCTGTGTCAGGGCTTTGAAGCCATAAACATCAGTGAGGTCGCGCCTGAAGCTATCTTTTCACCCGAGTCAGAGAAGGTCGGGACTTTTATCTCTTCATATAAGCAGGCTGTTGAAGTGGTTAACGCTGGTAATGCCCTAGGCTGGGGCAAACTTGTGGAGCCAGTCATCAAAGAAGACAAGTTTGGATTGGGGTATACTCCGGGGTCCCAGAAGAATGAAGCCGGTACTTTCTCCAGCGGGGGTTTGGTTTCTCCCCACGTCGTCAATGCTGCAGATGAAGACAAGGCTGACAGCGACTGTGACTTAGATAGCTGGATTCGCCCGTGTGTCCCGGGAGAAAAGCTCAACAATTGGTCGTCTGAAAAAATCGTTCGGGTTACTCTACTGAAAGAGTGATTTTTATTGTTTTCCTTCTATTGCATGCATAATAAAGTCTTACACTTTGCCCAAGGTGTAATGACTCATCTGTAGGGCCATCCATTTAGTTACATTTCGCAATTATTTTCATCATCAATAAAGGACAGCTTTTGCAAACAGTTTTGTGTTCTCTTTCTTTCAATTATTTTACTTTTACAATAAAAATGGCAATGTTTCTTTTCCGTTTTTCTTTCCAAAAAAATCTCGTTCTAAGGTAAAGCATGATCCTCCATCATGCAGAGATGATCACCCGGATCTCACTGCTAACGACACTGCTATGGCCAAGTATGACTTCGACAATCCTATCTATCAAGTCGAAGAAGGGGTTGAGGAAGATCGTGAATTGCCTGAAGAGTTAGCCAGGTTGTTGAAACAGGAGGACCGTGCTATTACACCTTATCAGGAGGTGATTGAGACCATCAACATTGGTACCGAAGACGACAAGAAAGAGATCAAGATCGGGGCCAGTCTACAGGCCAAGGTGAAAGAACAGTTGACCAGTTTGCTTCATGAGTACGTCGACATCTTTGCTTGGTCCTATCGAGATATGTCAGGTTACCGTTAAATGAAGATACGCCGCTGGTGAAGCAGAAGTTACGTCGAACTCATCCTGAAGGTCAATGGGTTGTGTGCTCGGTCAGCATGACGAGTCAGGTCAAAAAGAGCATGCAATATACTACCTTAGCAAAAGTTTACCGACTGTGAACAAAGATACTCACTGCTCGAGAAAACTTGTCGCGCTTTGGCATGGGCTGCTCGCCGACTAAGACAGTATATGTTGACTCACACGACTCTATTGATATCAAAGATGGATCCAGCCAAGTATATTTTTGAAAAGCCAACGCTTATCGGAAGAGTTGCTAGGTGGCAAATGATACTGACAGAGTATGACATCCAATACACTTCACAAAAAGCCATCAAAGGAAGTGTCTCGTCAGACTATCTTGCAGAGTAACCAATTGATGATTACCAACCTATGAGGTTCTACTTTCCTGATGAGGACATCATGTTTCTCAAATCGAAAGATTGCGAGGAACCACTCCCGGAGGAGGGGCCTGACCCTGAATCCAAATGGATTATGATGTTTGATGGGGCGGTCAACGTCAGTGGCCGCGGAGTTGGTGCAGTGTTGATCATGCCGGAAGGGGTTCATATGCCATTTTGTGCCAGAATAACTTTTCCCTGCACCAACAATGAAACCGTTCTCGATACAATCAACTGAGCCTAGTTGAGGAAAAGAGACTAACAGCTATATGCCATGGCCAGCTATATCAGAGACGAATGAAGAGAGCATTTGATCAGAAAGTGCACCCTCGGGAGTATCAAGTCGGTGAATTGGTACTCAAAAGAATTCTTCCTCCTAACACAGATCACAGGGGCAAATGGACACCGAACTATGAGGGTCCATACGTGGTTAAAAGGGTTTTCTCTGGCGGAGCTTTGATGCTAACTGTTGGTGTAAGCCCTAGAGGCCAATACTTTTGGTACTTGTATCGAATTATTTATTGATAATAAAAGGCTTTTTCTTTATTACGTTTATTTAATAAAGTCCCTAGAATAGCTAGTCCGTTTAATGTATTAAGTGTGACTTAATCATGAGAACATATTAAACATAAGGACACTATTCTTAAAGTATCCGTAGTCGAGCTTTAGTGTGAAGTGGGATAACATTAAAGCATTAAGACTATTATGTTTGTAGACTGATGATCACATCTCATGGATCATGGATAAAGAGTTATCGAGTCTTAAACATAGGTATGAATATTATGAGTAATATTTATACCGGATTGACCCGCTATGAGAATACTATATAGAAAGTTATGAAAAGTGTCATAAGTTATTCTCATGGTGATAATGGTGTATATCTTCAACCTGAAACCACTATGGACCCTGGATGTAGAGTCAAGTGCTTTATTGCTGATCCAACATTGTCCGTAACTGGATAACCATAAAGACAGTTGATGGGTACTCCACGAAGCATGCTAAGGGACATGAGTGACCTAGATGGAATTTGCCCATCCTGCATAACAGGATAAATGTCTATGGGCCCAATATTGAACTGGACAAGGATGACACGGTCTATGCCTTGTGTTCAATATAGACATAAGGGCAAAAGAGTAATTATACACATAAGTATTATCACAGAAGGAATTGTCAGATCACATGACATTTTCGTGTCTTGGGTAGCAGTGATGTGTTGCTAGATACCGCTCGCTGTTTATTATGTTAAATGCGTGATTTAATATAATTGCCAACGTCACGAAAACCTACAGGGTCACACACAAAGGACGGATTGATGAGAGATAGAGTAACTAAGGAATACCGTAAGGTACGGTTCCCTTAAGTGAATTATAGGACATCGTAAGGTACGGTGTACTTGAGTAGAATACGAAATATGGTAAGGTTCCATGGGCTTAAGTGATTTTGGGCATATTATAAGATATGGGCCAAAATACACTTAAGTGGGCTTTTAGCTTGAAGCCCACACAAGTGGTTCTATAAATAGAACCCTTGTGCAGAAGCAAAAATTTGCGGTTGCATTATTTCGTTTTTCTCTCTCTTTCTCTCTCACTCAAAGCCTTCATTCGTACCAGCTAGCACTGAGATTGAAGGAAGCCGTTCGTGTGGACTGAGTAGAGACGTTGTCATCGTTCAACGTTCGTGATCGTTTCGTGGATCTGCATCAAAGGGTTTTGATCGTTACAAGAGATCTGCACCAAAGGTTTCAACCGTCACAAGAGGTAAATATTCTATCACTGATCATGACCATTCGTAAGGATCTCTAAAGGAGATATTTTAATTTCCGCTGTGCTTTGGGTCGCAAATTCTCCTTCAGTGGTATCAGAGCCACTTACGAAACCATGACTCGGATAGCTGTTTATTTTCTGTATTAATATGATTAAAAGACAGAATGAATCAATTAATGAAACGAGTAATTAAATTTGGCATCATGAGTGTACGAGTTGGATGATTGATGTTGACTATGCTTCGGAATCCGACATTAGTATGGTGAAGCAGCGATACATCGATCGTCCATAGGTTACGCAATTGAGACCGATCAACTTATATATGATATAAGTAATCCTAATGCAAAATACGGTATATGTGATATACTGTTTCTGTTTCGTTTATTCGAACACTAAATGATTGTTTTCCTTCGAGCGATCAATGGTCATTTGCTTCGGAATCCGACATTAGTATGGTGAAGCAATGACCTGTTGATCAATCATACTGAATTAACAATCGAGGTGTGTTTGACGGTCTGAAATTGGCGCATTAGGGTTGGTGACAGCGTAAGGGTTGTGCCGTCAAGGAGTTAAGGAGTTGTGAATTTAGGGTTTTGGAACACGTGTGTTGACTGTTTCAAAGTCTGTTATTTTGGCCGCGTGAAGCTCGTGTGACGAGCGTAACAGTAACAAGCTGGATGCATGACGGTCGTAACAAACCCATCACGGTCGTAACAAGGACGTGACGGTCGTCACATGCCTTGTGACGGTCGTCACACTCACAGATCCAAAATTCTAGGCATTTCTGGTTTGGCCTCGTGACGGTCGTAACATATGCCTGTGACGGTCGTAACATGCTTGTGACCTGTGACGGTCGTAACATGCTTGTGACGGTCGTCACACTCCCAGGATCAAAATTTTGGGGTTCCTGTTTTGTGACTACGCAAGGGTTGTGTTCATGCAAAACAATGTCCATTTCAAATGAATTGTTCATTAAAATTTTGGACAGGGGCGCTGCCCCTCCAACCCCGCAAGGGCGCTGCCCCTTGACCCCCTCCACTGACCGGGCAGCGGAACCCCCGGCTAACTCTGCGTAGTGTGATCGGTCGCCGAAATTTAATTTGGTTTTAATTAATTAAAGGAATTAAAATTTAATAATAACAATGTGTTTATTATTATTTCCTTGTGGTGATCAGTTATGGCCTTAGTTGTCCTTTATTTTGTTTTGGGTTTTTAAATACGACCTGCGTGTCGTGCCTCTCCTTTTGATCTCTTAATGTAACTTCTTTTCTCATCTCAAACCCTCGTATGTAAAACGAGTTTCTTCTGGAATGTAATGTTATGAATAAAGAGAAGAAGACAATGTTATGAAGAAAGAGAAGATTTCAATATCAAAAGAGGACAATCTTGAAGATCTTGCTTGGAGAAGCTTAGAGAAGAATTCAATATTAAAGGAGGACAACCTTGAAGATCTTGCTTGGAGAAGCTTAGATCGTTGTAGGTTAGCTTAGGTTCTCTCATTGGCTTGGGAGAACAATTGCGCTAGGGGCCATAACTGTTTCATTTTGTTTGTATGTATGTTGATGCATGTGAATGTATGTTGATGCATGTGAGAGACGATTTATATGATAAACAAGCCGGTGAGATCATAACAATTGCAATTCCCTCAAACTAAAATATTAAGTTTATGCTTTCCAAGTTTTAGCACTCATCAAGACTAGTATCGGATAATGTAGGTTTCGCCAAAGCGAGGTGCATGTTCTATATTGGTAAGGTGCGATGGGATAATTGTAATATCCAACTGCTAAAACAATGGGTCAAACTTAACTAAACAAATTATGAGAATATTATATATGTTTGCTTTCCAAGTTTTAACACTCATCAAGACTAGTATCGAATAATGTAGGTTTCGCCAAAGCGAGGTGCATGTTCTATATTGGTAAGGTGCGATGGGATAATTGTAATATCCAACTGCTAAAACAATGGGTCAAACTTAATTATAATTTTCTTATATATGTTTAGAAGCAAGAGTTGGGAATGATCCATATGGTGGATTGGAATAAGGAGTTATTCACCCAACTGAAATTTTCGAGAGTTGTATGAGATACAATTGGAAGGAGTTCCTACCTAAATAACCTAGTTCTGTGTAATCCGCCTACGCGGACTTAGAACGAAGTGAAATATGGATCTCGACCCACTAGAAAATCTTCCAACGGGATTTTCCGAATCAAATGATGAGGGTCATTTGTTTTGAATAAAATAGTGGGAGCATATTTAATTAAAGGCCTAATTAAATATGTTATTGATACTTATATTTTCATTAATTCTTATGTAGATTATCATGACAACAAACACCTCTAACAACATCTTGCGATCAATCCTTGACAAGGAAAAATTGTCTGGGACAAATTTCCTGGATTGGCACCGAAACCTGAGGATTGTCCTCAAACATGATAAAAAGCTGTATGTCTTGGAGACTCCTGTTCCTGAAGAGGAACCTCCTAGTTCTGCACCTAAGGCAGAAAGAGATGCTTATAAGAAGCATGTCGATGATGCCAATGAAACTGCTTGTCTCATGCTAGCTACCATGAACTCAGAATTGCAAAAGCAACATGAGAACATGTCAGCGTTCGATATGATCGAACACCTGAAGTTGCTCTATCAAGAGCAAGCAAGGCATGAGAGGTTTGAAGTTTCAAAAGCCCTTTTTCAAAGCAAGTTAGCTGAGGGAGCCCCTGTAAGTCCCCATGTGCTCAAGATGATTGGGTATGTGGAAAACCTTGAAAGGTTGGGTTTTCCCCTCGGAAAGGAACTTGCGACTGATTTGATCTTGCAATCGTTGCCAGATAGATTCAGTCAATTTGTCCTAAATTTCAATATGAATGATATGGATAAATCTCTTCCTGGATTGCTAGGCATGTTAAGAACAGCTGAGCAGAATCTGAAGACAAAAAGGGAAGTCCATTCTGATGATAGGAAATGGAAAGAGACAGAACAAAAGGCCCACCAAGCAGGGTGATAAAGGGAAAGGCAAGCAAGTTGCCAAACCCAGACCCACTGTTGCTGCTTTGAAGCCTACTGGAGGCATAGTAAAGGCAGGCACCTGCTTCCATTGCGGTAAGACCGGACACTGGAAGAGAAACTGCCCAAAGTACCTGGAAGATACGAAGAATGGAGTAGAGACTTCAACTTCAGGTATTTTTGTTATTGAAATAAATTTATCTACTTCTGCATCATGGATATTAGATACTGGATGCGGTTCTCACATTTGTACAAATGTGCAGGGGCTAAAAAGAAGTAGAGATTTGGCAAAAGGTGAAGTTGACCTACGAGTTGGCAATGGAGCAAAGGTTGCTGCTTTAGCCGTAGGAACTTATGTATTAACTTTACCTAGTGGTTTAATAATTCAGTTAGAGAACTGTTATTATGTACCTGCAATTAGCAGGAATATTATTTCCATTTCTTGTTTGGACAAGTTTGGTTTTTCATTTATAATAAAGAACAATTGTTGCTCAATTTATTTGAATGATATATTCTATGCTACTGCACAAATGAGCAATGGACTGTATGTCCTTGATCTCGAAATGCCCATATATAACATTAATACTAAAAGGATGAAACCTAACGAGTTAAATCAAACTTACCTTTGGCATTGTCGATTAGGCCACATAAATGAGAAACGCATTTCCAAACTCCATAAAGATGGACTCTTGGACTCTTTTGATTATGAATCATATGAGACATGCAGATCTTGTTTAATTGGAAAGATGACAAAGTCTCCATTCACAGGAAAAGGTGAAAGAGCTAATGATCTTTTGGCCCTCATACATACTGATGTATGTGGACCACTGAACATACCAGCCAGAGGAGGTTTTCAGTACTTCATCACATTCACTGATGATTTCAGTAGATATGGTTATGTGTATTTAATGAAACACAAATCAGAGTCCTTTGAAAAGTTCAAGGAATTCAAGAATGAAGTACAAAACCAACTAGGTAGGAATATTAAAACTCTTCGATCAGATCGAGGTGGTGAGTATTTAAGCCTAGAGTTTGATGACCATCTGAAAGAGTGTGGGATCCTATCCCAACTTACTCCTCCTGGAACACCCCAATGGAATGGTGTATCTGAGAGAAGAAATTGAACCCTGTTAGACATGGTCCGATCCATGATGAGTCACGCCGATCTTCCAAACTCCTTTTGGGACATGCACTATTGACAACAGCTTACACACTTAACCGTGTTCCATCCAAGAAGGTTGATAAGACACCATATGAAATATGGAGTGGTAAGAAACCACATATGTCTTACATGAAGATTTGGGGTTGCGAGGTTTATGTGAAACGACAAATTTCAACTAAGCTTGAGCCCAAATCTGACAAATGCTTATTTGTGGGGTATCCTAAAGAAACAAAGGGGTATTACTTCTACAATCCTTCTGAGGGCAAAGTATTTGTCGCTCGAACTGGAGTTTTCCTAGAAAAGGATTTTATTTCCAAAGGAACCAGTGGGAGGAAAGTAGAGCTTGAAGAAATTCAAGGATCACAAAGCATAGATACACCTATGGAGGAATTAGAGCAGGAAACACAAGAAGTTGTGGAAGAGCAACCTGCTCAAGTAGAACAAGACCAGCGTAGGTCAAGCAGGATACGTCAACTACCTGAGAGATATGGATATCTCATAACTGATCAAGGTGATGTATTACTCATGGATCAAGATGAGCCTGTGACCTACCAAGAGGCCATAACTGGTCCCGAGTCTGAGAAGTGGCTAGAAGCCATGAAATCTGAAATGGATTCCATGTACACAAACCAAGTTTGGACCTTGGTAGAGCCTCCTGTAGGAGTTAACCCTATAGGATGCAAGTGGGTCTTCAAAAAGAAGTCTGACATGGATGGTAAGGTACATACCTATAAGGCAAGACTGGTTGCAAAAGGATATAAACAAATTCATGGGATTGACTATGATGAAACCTTTTCACCAGTTGCAATGCTTAAATCTGTTCGGATTTTACTTGCTATCGCTGCATATCATGATTATGAAATATGGCAGATGGATGTCAAAACTGCTTTCCTTAATGGAAATCTTCTTGAGGATGTGTACATGACACAGCCTGAAGGATTTGACATACCAGAGGAAGCCCAAAAGATATGTAAGTTACAAAGATCAATCTATGGATTGAAGCAAGCTTCCAGAAGCTGGAATCTTCGTTTTGATGAAACAGTAAAACAATATGGATTCATCAAGAACGAAGATGAGCCTTGTGTCTACAAGAAGGTTAGTGGGAGCATGATCGTTTTCCTGGTATTATATGTAGATGACATATTACTCATTGGAAACGATATCCCTACCCTACAACATGTAAAGTCTTGGTTGGGGAAATGCTTTTCTATGAAGGACCTAGGTGAAGCAGCCTATATATTAGGAATCAGAATCTATAGAGATAGATCACAAAAACTGCTTGGCCTAAGTCAGAGTACATACATAGACAAAGTGTTGAGACGCTTTAATATGCATGATTCCAAGAAAGGATTCATACCTATGCAACATGGCCTGTGTCTATCAAAAACACAATCCCCTTTAACTAAGGAAGAAAGGGATCGCATGAATAAGATTCCATATGTATCTGCAATAGGATCTATTATGTATGCCATGTTATGTACTCGACCAGATGTCTCGTATGCTTTAAGTGCAACGAGTAGGTACCAATCTGATCCTGGTGATGCTCACTGGGTAGCTGTCAAGAATATCCTAAAGTATTTGAGAAGGACTAAGGACTCATTCTTGATATATGGAGGTCATGAAGAATTGGCTGTAAATGGATACACCGATGCTAGCTTCCAGACAGATAAGGATGACTTTAGATCGCAATCTGGTTATGTGTTTTGCTTAAACGGTGGCGCTGTGAGCTGGAAAAGTTCAAAGCAAGATACAGTTGCTGATTCTACAACCGAGGCCGAGTATATTGCTGCCTCAAGTGCAGCAAAGGAAGCTGTTTGGATCAAAAAGTTCATTAGTGAACTTGGCATAGTTCCTAGCATTGTGGATCCCATTGGTCTCTACTGTGATAACAATGGTGCTATCGCACAAGCCAAGGAACCTAGATCTCACCAACGATCCAAACACATACTTAGGCGTTATCATCTCATTCGAGAGATAATAGATAGAGGAGATGTGAAAATATGTAAAGTACCTACACTTGACAATATAGCTGACCCACTGACAAAGCCTCTTGCGCAGCAGAAGCATGATGGCCATACTAGATCTATGGGTATTAAGGGTATGCCTGATTGGCTCTAGTGCTAGTGGGAGATTGTTGGTGTAAGCCCTAGAGGCCAATACTTTTGGTACTTGTATCGAATTATTTATTGATAATAAAAGGCTTTTTCTTTATTACGTTTATTTAATAAAGTCCCTAGAATAGCTAGTCCGTTTAATGTATTAAGTGTGACTTAATCATGAGAACATATTAAACATAAGGACACTATTCTTAAAGTATCCGTAGTCGAGCTTTAGTGTGAAGTGGGATAACATTAAAGCATTAAGACTATTATGTTTGTAGACTGATGATCACATCTCATGGATCATGGATAAAGAGTTATCGAGTCTTAAACATAGGTATGAATATTATGAGTAATATTTATACCGGATTGACCCGCTATGAGAATACTATATAGAAAGTTATGAAAAGTGTCATAAGTTATTCTCATGGTGATAATGGTGTATACCACTCTTCGACCTGAAACCACTATGGACCCTGGATGTAGAGTCAAGTGCTTTATTGCTGATCCAACGTTGTCCGTAACTGGATAACCATAAAGACAGTTGATGGGTACTCCACGAAGCATGCTAAGGGACATGAGTGACCTAGATGGAATTTGCCCATCCTGCATAACAGGATAAATGTCTATGGGCCCAATATTGAACTGGACAAGGATGACACGGTCTATGCCTTGTGTTCAATATAGACATAAGGGCAAAAGAGTAATTATACACATAAGTATTATCACAGAAGGAATTGTCAGATCACATGACATTTTCGTGTCTTGGGTAGCAGTGATGTGTTGCTAGATACCGCTCGCTGTTTATTATGTTAAATGCGTGATTTAATATAATTGCCAACGTCACGAAAACCTACAGGGTCACACACAAAGGACGGATTGATGAGAGATAGAGTAACTAAGGAATACCGTAAGGTACGGTTCCCTTAAGTGAATTATAGGACATCGTAAGGTACGGTGTACTTGAGTAGAATACGAAATATGGTAAGGTTCCATGGGCTTAAGTGATTTTGGGCATATTATAAGATATGGGCCAAAATACACTTAAGTGGGCTTTTAGCTTGAAGCCCACACAAGTGGTTCTATAAATAGAACCCTTGTGCAGAAGCAAAAATTTGCGGTTGCATTATTTCGTTTTTCTCTCTCTTTCTCTCTCACTCAAAGCCTTCATTCGTACCAGCTAGCACTGAGATTGAAGGAAGCCGTTCGTGTGGACTGAGTAGAGACGTTGTCATCGTTCAATGTTCGTGATCGTTTCGTGGATCTGCATCAAAGGGTTTTGATCGTTACAAGAGATCTGCACCAAAGGTTTCAATCGTCACAAGAGGTAAATATTCTATCACTGATCATGACCATTCGTAAGGATCTCTAAAGGAGATATTTTAATTTCCGCTGCGCTTTGGGTCGCAAATTCTCCTTCACTAACAACCATGGATGGCGAAGACTTCCCATCCCCTGTTAACTCAGATGCAGTTAAAAAAAATACTTCGCATAAATAGACCCGCTGGACAATAAAAAGAAGAGTCCAGGCAAAAAAGGGCGTCCCGACGAACAAAAAAAAACAAAATAAAGAGGTTCGGGCAAAAATTAGGGATATAAAAAAAATGTACACCCGGTGAGTCGAAAACCCGAAAGGGCGGCTCAGGCAAAAAGGGGTATCCCGGTGGATTGAAAACCCGAAAAGGGCGATCCAGGCAAAAGTTAGGGAATAAGCGAATGACTGCAATCTGAGTTCATCAGTGTTATATCACCGTTTCATTCAATCCGACAATCTTCGAAGGTTAAAGATCGACTAATCATCCACTTCAGAAAGCAAGATGAGCAGAGCGTCTTGAGGTCATACGAGCCATAGCAGAGTCGAAACTCAGTAGGACCCCGTATCCACATTGTCATTAGGATAGTTTTCTTTTGTTCAATTTATAGCGATCGCCTCTTTTCAGGGATCAACTTCCTGATGTACTCGCCTATTACTGGCACAAATTTTTTTCAACCAATAAAAGTCGAATAATTCAGTTAAAGAGCCTCTTTTATTTTTCATTTATCAGTTTGTTTGCAAAAGACGTCTGAATTTTTGATGAAACATGTTGCATCTGAATATAATGGTGGCTTTTGCAGATGATTTGCACAGGAAAACATTTAAAAATTGCTTTGAATGTGCTTAATCCCGGACGGTGAATTCAAACCGAGTAATTCCCCAGGACATACGTGTGTGATTGCAGGTCACAGGAACTGGATGCCAAGTCATGAATCCTTATCCCCAAGCGGTTGACAAAGTCTCTCCCCAGCAGAGCATGTCCCCCAGTAGAGTTACACCTTGTATCCCCAGCAACAGCGGAGTAGTTGCATACCCAACAAACCAGAGGGTAGTGTTCCCAGTGTTCATCTCATTCCCCTGCAGATTATTTTCAACAAATTTGTTTTGATCCTCAGCCTGAGGACGGTTGGCAGGTTCATATCCCCCGCAAAGGTCGATTCCTACGACATTTCCCCAGGGAGTGCTTTCCCCACAGACTCTCCTCACCGAGCCTCGCCAAACAATGTTCCCATAGTTGATACTCCCCCAGCAAGGTCAACTTTTCAAAAAAAAAAAAGGAGAGCCGATTTATTTTCGGTGGCTCCCCGGTCCCGGCAGACGGATCATTCCCCACAGAGCACTCAAGGATTGATACAGCGATCCATTCCCTACCAGAGTTTGCTTCCCCAAGCAGTTTTCTTTTTGCATCACGCATAACATTTGCATTTGCATGCATATCAAGCATACACATAAACTGATAAACAGGTTCTTCAAAGCAGACTGAAGAATTGCTTTGCAACCAAAGTCATGAGATCCAGCCAGAGGATCAAGTGTATGTGATCCAGCAGGAGGGTCATTTCGAAGATTCGGCCTGAGAATCGTTTTCTAGTGAGCCAGCCTAAGGTTCAATTTAAAGACTCAGCCAGAGAGTCGCCTACAAACGTTATTTCCCCAGCAAGCCAGCTAGGATTAGATTGACAACTCAACAGAAAATCAAACTACGAGAGGATCCAGCCCGCGGATCAAATTTAAAAACAAAGTCTAATTATAGAGTCGTTACGACATGTTCTAGCCTGAAGAATATGTACGAAGCCCAAAAAGTGGAATAGTCTCGAAGCTGCATATCTAACATGAAGGTTGGGTGTAGATTTCGAAAGAGGGTCAACCAGCGCATGCCTCAGATGCGAGATCCTGATGATGGGAATTTATCATCAAAACAAAGCAGATCTAGCCAGAAGATCGAAGTCAGGTCTAGCCCAAAGACCGAGAGTAGATTCAGCCAGAGAATCAAACAAAGAAGATCTAGCCAGAAGATCGAAGCCAGAAAATAGATTCAGCCAGAGAATCAAAGGAAATAGATTCAGCCAGAGAATCAGATCGAAGTAGATCTAGCCAGAAGATCGAAGCCAGGTCTAGCCCGAAGACCGAAAATAGATTCAGCCAGAGAATCGAAACGAAGAAGATCTAGCCAGAAGATCGAAGTAGATCTAGCCAGAAGATCGAAGTCAGGTCTAGCCCGAAGACCGAAAATAGATTCAGCCAGAGAATCAGAACGAACAAGATCTATCCAGAAGATCGAAGTCAGGTCTAGCCCGAAGACCGAAAATAGATTCAGCCAGAGAATCAAAGAGAATAGATTCAGCCAAAGAATCGAAACGAAGAAATCTAGCCAGAAGATCAAAATCGTATCCAGCCCGAGGATCAAAATTAATATCCAACCAGAGGACTAAATTGAGTATAGATTCAGCCAGAGGATCGAAACTCCAGATTAAGTCAGAAGACTGATTCAGATTCAGCCAGAGGATCGGTGTATTTCAGCATTTTTGTGGTGTTCTCAGAGCGCAAATTTTTGGTATGTCTTTGGTATTCAATCACAGCTCACCCTGTTTGTCTGATAAGTTGTTCGCTTTCATCCTGCTCGGGTTAGCTGATGACTGAATAAGGGCAGCTGTAACACCCCAAAATTTGCCCTCCTCATTCATGCATTCATTTTTAGGTCATTTAGCATTTCATATTGCATTTCATCATGTCAATCAGGATCAGATCCAAGAAGCTTGAACATCATCCAAGACGCTTTACGGGTCCTATCCGAGTGGTCAGTCAACACAAGGGAAAGACTGGAGTTACTTCCAACAGGTTCAAATGGGGTCTATTCGTCCGTCAAAACGTTAATCTTGAAGGAGCAAAAGTTTGTTCATGAGTTGTCATGCTCGCTAGGCGAGCAGAATGGGTCGCCTAGCGAGTCCCAAGAAAAGCCACCAGAATCACCTACGCTCAGAGGAATTTCTTGAACTGTCATGCTCGCTAGGCGAAGCCCACGCGTTTTGAAAATAAAAAACGAAAAAAAAAACGAAAAAAAAGAAGTAAATAAATAAATAAAAGAAAAATCTTGGACTTGGACCTCTCTCTTTTGAGCCCACAAAGTCACAAAAATCAGGTTATAAATTCTAGACTTCCATCTCCCAAAAAAACCCTGGGGAAAAAGATAGTGAGAGAAGAGCTAACAGAGTTCAGAGCAACCTCCAGAGACTGAAGGGAACTCATCTGCAAAGAACCAATTCCATCTCATATAACCCCTCAGATTGCTTTGCAAACCCAATCGGGCAATTCAATTTCATTCGATCTCTCCAGTCAGGTTTGCCTTATTCCCATTACTTTTTGCTTTTAATTTGAATGCTCTGAAGGTATGAGGTATTATGGGTGAATTTGATACCCTTTTGATGCATGTGTTTGACAAGAGGTTTAGGCCTCCTACCCTTGGTTGCTTTTTGTGATCTTTTTGTGAATTTTAATAGCATGATTCATGTGGTTACATTTTGATTTGGGGGCAACTCTTGATTACCCTATCTTGTTTCTCTAACCTGTTTGTTGAGTTTTATTTTGTGAGGGCTCACATGACTCTTGCAGAGATGGCTTACCTTGTGTTCCACTTTATTTGTGGGATACCACCTGGAGGTTTATTCTGATTACCTGTACTGACTCGCTTTCTTTGATGGTGCTAGCTTGAGAGATCTCTGGGTTTCTTATCTCTTTATTTGCTGTTGCTTCGGATCTTTATCCGTGTGGTAGATCTCTTAACCCTCTTTATCTTTCCCGCATTTTACTACTTTTGCCTAAAGACCTCCATGAAGAGGCAATTGACGGATGAAAGGGATCAATAGTCAATCCCCCGTTATTCAGTGCGTCATTCTTTAAGATCACACTACGTGTCAATGCTTCAGAACAAAAACCCCAGATCTTTTGTCCGGTCGGTCAGTGGAGAGGGTTCCATATTTCTGAACCCCCACGCCTTGTCATGAGCCCACCCTGTTCAGGGTTAAGAGCTATGAGGTCTTATTCTCATTACCCTTTTGATATATAGTCTCTCGTTTGCATGTTAGTAAGTTAGCGCGGTTCCTTCGTCTAGGACTGCCTTTTTGCATGAGCATCCCTAACCCAAACCAACTCATTGATTTTTCTTCTCCTAAGAACACGTTTACTCCTTCTACTACAGGCGAGTAAGTCTCCAAAGGTCGAGCATCCGGTAGATTGCGTAGTAACGTCGTTCATCCAAACCTAACCCGTAGTTAGCCGAACTACGACTTGCTTTGATTCTCATTCCAGATGAGATACGTAGGCATAAGATGCGATGTCTTAGCGAGCACACACCCCCTAACCCCTAGGCAGCCGAGCTACGAAGACTCTGATTCTCATATTCAGATGAGATACGTATGCAGTGGATGCGACATCCGTGCGAGTCATTTTCTTTTGACCCTTTTTAGTAAATAGTACATTAGATAAACCCACACCCTTTAGACAAGAACAACAAGAGTGGATCCCGTAGAGTACTACGGATGCGTAGGGGTGCTAATACCTTCCCTTCGCATAATCGACTCCCGAACCCAAGATTTGGTTGCGAGACCAAACCTTTTCCTTTCCTTTGTTCCAAGTTTACTTCGAGCGTTTCCTTTCCCTCCTTTTGGGATAAATAACGCACGGTGGCGACTCTTCTGTCATTTTCCTTCTTTCGCCGGTTGTTTTTTTTTGCAGGTTGCGACAGGTGAGTGGCATGAATGGATTGCGATGTTGGGTGTTTGGTTGTTGGGTGGATGACATGAATGGGTTGCGAAGTTGGGTGTTTGCTTGTTGGGTGTATGTGGTAGGTTGATGTTGTGAGGTTGGTTGTTGGGTTTGAATGGTTTGATATTGGTGTTGGACGTGGACTTGTTGTTGGGCGTAGGATGATGAAGCTAGTTGGCGTGGATCCGTCAAATATCGCGGCTCAGGCACAAATTATTAAGTTGTTACCGACCTAAACCATGCCATATATTGTTTAGTTGGTCTTGCACCATGGATGACTGGTTCGTTTAAGATATGTTGTCGTCGATTCCTCCATTAACGATACATCTCTTTTGCAAAGTCTCTCTAGTCGGAATAATCCCATTGGGCATCAACTCTTTTTTGATGCCAATTCCCCAAACACGTCGGAGGTTCTGGAATCTGTTGTTGCATGCCGAACCGCAGTTTGACCCGATCACTCTGGTGCATTTCCACAGTAGTGAACCGGATCATTGGTGTCTTTGCTATCCAAACTGCAACATCGTCATGGTTCACATCATGATCAAGACCCAGATATGACCTCAAGATAATTTGTAAAACAATACGAAACGATTAGATGATAAATAATTTGATAAGTATTTTTAAATTAAAATATAGTTGTGTATGAGTATTACATCGTCTGGTCCAATGTGGTCCAATAGATTGCGATAGACTACTATAGCGTGTTTCAGACACCTATTGTAGTTCATCCCCCTTACTGACCACTTTAGACAAAAAAATTGAAAAATATTATTTATAGTTAATTGTAATATAAAATATATTTAATTAAGTGGTAAAGTGTTACACTTACTTTGTTGCAAATGGGAACATGAATGGGTTCTCGTTTATCGGGGCGAGTGACGATATTCTTGATCAATCCCATGCTTGTAGCAAATATGCACATGAAAAAAACGTACAAGTATTCTTATTTGCATTTTTACACATTGCACTATATAGATGGGCCAACACAGTTGAACCCCAACTATATGTGCTTACCTTATTAATGTTGCGTAATAACGATAAATACATAATATTTACTGAATTACCTGTACTTTCTGGAAATAAAAAATTACCAAATAAAATCATAATATAACACCGAACGTTAATTATTTTTTCGTACTCGGTTGATTCTTCGGACAATATTATACTCACATAATATTGTTTAAGGTATTTTAAATTTATACCTTACCCCCTTGCTTGACCGAATGACTCTCCCTCAGTTTGGTCGTCACACAAAGGGGCACCCAATAATTTGTTGCAGATAGAGTTGTCCTGGTTTACTCTACCATTCACGACCTTACCATCTATACGGAGACCCAACAACATGTATACTTCCTCAAGTGTGACAATACACTCACCGAAAGGAAGGTGAAATGTGTGGGTCTCGAGTCTCCATCTCTCCAACAAAGCAAGAATGAACTTGTAGTCCACCGAGTACGAGACAATATTGAGGAGATTTCCAAATCCATATCCTCTAATATATGGTTCTATCAAAGGATCATAGGGTACATATTCATGTACACGGCATCGAAAACGCTTTGGGTCCTAATAACATATAAGTAAGAAATACAATAAGAAGAAGTAATATATAATACAAACATAGATAAAAAAAGGTATACGAATTAAATATGGAATAAGTAAAAAGAGAGTGATAACATACAAATATCGATATATTCGCGAGTGTTCCTTTGTGTTCATCACCCATAGTCAATAGAGACATAACTTGATGTTGCAGAGCTTGAGTGTTACAGAGCTTGAGTGTGACAGAGAAAGAGTGTGGTAAAGAAATAGTATAGATGATTAGTGTTGGAGATGATTTGATGTTGTGATTTGAAGGCTATTTATAGATGAGGGAGTCTTATTAGGTTTGCAACCTACATATGTTGTGATTGATTGCATGCATGGTAAAGTAGAGTAGTAATAGTCTTAGGCGCATGCATGTGACATTCACATACAAGGAAGATGCGCCCTTACTCTTGGCGCCTGCATGTGAATAGTCACATGCAAGGAAGAGTAGCCCCTGCTCTTGGAGCCTAGAAGTATTTGTAGTGAAGGGGCGCCCTTGCTCTTGGCGCCTAGGTTACTTTATGCGCCTAGGGAATGGGCGCCTGTTTGGACTATTAGGGAAGAGATTCTCTTATGAGATTCCTTGAGTACATAGATTCCTTAGGCACATGCATCGTGTGTTCTTGTCACTGCATGCATTCCTTGTGTGTTCTTGTCACTGCATGCATGGTCAAGTCTATACAGATGAATAGAGTGAGCAATGCATTCAACGTTTATGCTATTTAAGTGCATTTGAACAGCTTAGTAATGCATTCAATTTCAGTATAGAAAAGAAAGTTAGATTTAAAAAAATGTCTTCCTCACAATATTACATGATCAATGCCCATATCGAAGGTGAAATATTTTATCATCAATTATTCGGTTTTTGTTTTTGCAACATAGAGGTAACTTGGTTTACAATAAATCGACGATCAAATTTTTCACATTTGAAACAAAGAATAGAAAAGAAATTGCAGTGCAGTCCTGTGGGCCAAATCATCTATAAAAATCCAGTTTGGTTTGCAGAAAACCAGGTGAAGTTTTATCAGAAGAAGATTCGAGATGATGACGACGTTCAACATATGTTTGTCAGTCACGAACAATCTGGGTACAACGACATAAAGTTGTATATATTACCACAACAACAACAAGTGTCTCAAAGGCTGTTGAAAAAGTGTTTGGCAATTGGGAGGAGTCTTACAAACAACTTCCAAAATACATGTTGGTTCTAAAACAGTGTGCTCTAGGGACTAATGTCAAGTTGGAAACGTTGCCCACGTATACACGAGACGGGACGTGTGTTGTTGGAAATGGAATATTCCACAGTCTATTCTGGGTGTATCAACCATGCATCATAGGTTTTTCTTTCTATAAACCAATTATACAAATTGATGGTACATGGTTGTACGGGAAATACAAAGGAACGTTACTGATGGCAGTGGCACAAGATGGCAATAACAACATTTTTACAATCGTTTTTCCCTTGTTGAAGGGAAGACTGCTGAGGGATGGAGTTTTTTCCTAAGAAATCTCTGATTGCACGTTGCACCTCAGCCTAACTTATGTTTGATCTTCGACATACACCCTTCAATCATCAGTGCATATAATAACATTGATAATGGCTGACATAATCCTCCTTCGACGCATGTCTTCTGTATTAAACATATTGCTCATAATTTTATGCGGGAAATCAAAGATAAGACGTTGCGGAAGAAGGTTGTCAATGTAGGTTACGCATTATCAGAACCTTCTTTCAAACACTACCGCGAAGAAATAAGATTGTCAAACGAAGATGTAGTGCGGTGGATCGATAATATTCCATTGGAGAAGTGGACTAGGGCATATGACAACAGTCAACGTTGGGGCCACATGACAACAAATCTTGTGGAATCAATGAACTTTGTCTTCAAAGGAATCCGTAACCTACCTATAACCGCTTTGGTGCATGCAACATATTTCAGGCTAGGGGCGCTGTTTGAAACCAGACGCTCCAAATGGAGTTTAGTGTTGCAATATGAGCATTTGTTCAGTGATGCTTCAATGAAATTCATTAGACATGAAGCTGCCAAATCAAGCACACATGTGGTTACGGTGTTTGACCGCACTAAAGGTTGGTATAGTGTTGCTGAATCCATAGATCACAATGAGGGCACATCGATGAGACAATACATAGTCGAACTAGATAGAGGTTGGTGCGACTGCGGAAAGTTCCAAGCCTTTCGTACGCCCTGCTCCCATGTCATTGCGGCATGCTCAAAGGTTCGAAGGGATCCATCATACTTGCTATCTGAAGTTTACAAAGTCTCCAACCTATCAAATGTTTATAAAATTATTTTTTCCGTAGTGGCAAAAGAGGATTACTGGCAAGAATATCAATGGGACATCGTCTGGTACAACGAAGTTATGCGAAGGAAGAAAAATGGTCGCCCAAACAGCACCCGGATTCGAACCGAAATGGATACAGCGAACAAAATGGTCAGATTATGTAGTTCATGTCGTCAGCCAGGTCACAATCGTACTAACTGTCCTAGTGTTGGAACGAGCACAACCAGATAAATTCAAATGTACCTTTGTTGCAATATATGAAAAACTAAAATTATTTCTTATTATAAGTTTATGAGCAAATATCATTACATAAACAACAACACAAACAATTAAAACAACTACAATACAATAACTAGGCGATTACATCAAAACAATTTTGAACATCTAATGCATCATCATATGAACGTCTCGGTCAATCTTAATATCCATCCATTCACGCACTTCTCCATTTTGGTTGAATGTGGACACAAGCCATTGGATTCTTCTAATCCTTTCACCATCCACAATTTCTCCATCTAACCAACTGTTCAACGTCCGATTAGGACGTTCAAACGAATCTATATTCCAGAGTTAAATCTTTATCAGAGACGCAAGAACGGAAAATATTAAATCGGCATTTCGCTTGTGAATGTATTCATACATGGTTAAAACACAAAAACTTGAAGGAAAGTGGAGTTGAATGAAAGAAAATATGGTAGTAGGGGGAGATTTTTTGTGAAAAATATTGCATCCAAGGCGAGGTATTTATACAGAGATAAAATGCATGCGCCAGGAGGCTATGCACCTGAACATGTCAAGACATGCAGGCGCCATAGGCATTGGCGCCTCCTCATGAGGCACAATGCAGGCGCCATGGGAATTGGCGCCTCCTCAAGAGGCCTCTAATGCAGGCGCCAAGGCCTTTGGCACTTCTCCTCTTGGCAGAAGACGGATGCGTTAGTTCATCTGTCGCATCTTTTTTAAAATGTGGTTATTTCGATTTTTTTTTGAAAAACTTGTTATTTTAGAAATATTTATGAAAAATATGGTTATTTTAAATAAAAAAAATCCTAAAATAACGCTAAATTAAGAAGAAAAATATGTTATAATGTGGTAAAGTTTTAAAGTAGGTACCGTATTTATCCTAAAAATTGTATTTGTATACATGTTTTACCCGCATCTATGAAGAAATACGGCAAAATTAGAAAAAAGGTGAAACATTTGTCTTCAAATGGATGTGTTATAATTGTTTTTCATGCATTTGATATGAAATGTGGTAAAGTTGCAAAGTAGGAACCATATTTATCCTAAAATATGGTATTTGTATACATGTTTTACCCGCATTTATTAAGAATTGCGATAAAATTAGAAAGAAGGTACAACATTTGTCTTAAAATGGATGTGTTATAATTGTTTTTTATCCATTTGATATGAAATGTGGTATAGTTGCAAAGTAGGAACCACATTTATCCTAAAATATGGTATTTGTATACTTGATTTACCCGTATTTATTAAGAAATGCGATAAAATTAAAAAGTAGGTACAACATTTGTTTTAAAATGGATGTGTTATAATTGTTTTTCATGCATTTGATATGAAATGTGGTAAAGTTGCAAAGTAGAAACCACATATATCCTAAAATGTGGTGTTTGTATACATGTTTTACCCGCATTTATTAAGAAATGCGGTAACATTACAAAAAAGGTGCAACATTTGTCTTAAAATCGATGTGTTATAATTGTTTTTCATACATTTATTATGAAATATGGTAAAGTTGCAAAGTAGGTATCACATTTATAAAAAAATATGGTATTTATATACATGTTTTACCCATATTAATTAAGAAATGCCGTAAAATAACAAAAAAGATGCAACATTTGTCTTAAAATGGATGTGTTATAATTGTTTTCCATACATTTATTATGAAATGTGGTAAAGTTGTAAAGTAGGTACCACATTTATCCTAAAATATGGAATTTGTATACATGTTTTACCCACATTTATTAAGAAATGCAGTAAAATTACAAAGAAGGTTCAACATTTGTTTAAAAATGGATGTGTTATAATTATTTTTCATGCATTTATAATGAAATGGGGTAAAGTTGTAAAGTAGGTACCATATTTATCCTAAAATTTCGTATTTGTATACATGTTTTACCCGCATTTATGAAGAAATGCGGTAAAATTACAAAGGTGCAACATTTGTCATAAAATGGATGTGTTATAATTGTTTTTTATGCATTTATTATGAAATATTGTAAAGTGGCAAAGTAGATACCACATCTATCCTAAAATATGGTATTTATATACATGTTTTACCCGCATTAATTAAGAAATGCGGTAAAATTACCAAAAAAGGTTCAACATTTGTATTAAAATGGATGTGTTATAATTGTTCTTCATGCATTTATTATAAAATGTGGTAAAGTTGTAAAGTAGGTACCACATTTATCATAAAATAAGGTATTTGTATACATGTTTTATCCGCATTTATTAAGACATGCGGTAAAATTAGAAAGAAGGTGCAACATTTGTATTAAAATGGATGTGTTATAATTGTGTTTCATTCATTTGTTATGAAATATGGTAAAGCTACAAAGTAGGAACCACATTTATCCTAAAATTTGGTATTTGTATATATGTTTTACTGGTATTGTTTAATAAATGCGGAAAAATTAGAAAAAAGGTGCAACATTTGTCTTAAAATGGTTGTGTTATAATTGTTTTTCATGCATTCGTTATGAAATATGGTAAAGTTGCAAAGTAGATACCACATTTATCCTAAAATATGGTATTTATATACATGTTTTACCCGCATATATTGAGATATGCGATAAAATTACAAAAAAGGTTCAACATTTGTCTTAAAATGGATGTGTTATAATTGTTTTTCATGCATTTATTATGAAATGTGGTAAATTTTTAAAGTAGATACCACGTTTATCCTAAAATAAGGTTTTGTATACATGTTTTATCCGCGTTTATTAAGAAATGCGGTAAAATTAGAAAGAAGGTGCAACACTTGTCTTCAAATGGATGTGTTATACTTGTGTTTCATTCATTTGTTATGAAATATGGTAAATTACAAAGAAGGAACCACATTTATCTTAAAATATTGTATTTGTATACATTCTTTATCCGGATTTATTAGAAATGCGGTAAAGTTACAAAGAAGGTACAACATTTGTCTTAAAATGGATGTGTTATAATTGTTTTTCATACATTTATTATGAAATATGGTAAAGTTGCAAAGTAGGTATCACATTTAAAAAAAAATTGGTATTTATATACATGTTTTACCCATATTAATTAAGAAATGCCGTAAAATAACAAAAAAGATGCAACATTTGTCTTAAAATGGATGTGTTACAATTGTTTTCCATACATTTATTATGAAATGTGGTAAAGTTGTAAAGTAGGTACCACATTTATCCTAAAATATGGAATTTGTATACATGTTTTACCCACATTTATTAAGAAATGCAGTAAAATTACAAAGAAGGTTCAACATTTGTATTAAAATGGATGTGTTATAATTATTTTTCATGCATTTATAATGAAATGGGGTAAAGTTGTAAAGTAGGTACCATATTTATCCTAAAATTTCGTATTTGTATACATGTTTTACCCGCATTTATGAAGAAATGCGGTAAAATTACAAAGGTGCAACATTTGTCATAAAATGGATGTGTTATAATTGTTTTTTATGCATTTATTATGAAATATTGTAAAGTGGCAAAGTAGATACCACATCTATCCTAAAATATGGTATTTATATACATGTTTTACCCGCATTAATTAAGAAATGCGGTAAAATTACCATAAAAGGTTCAACATTTATCTTAAAATGGATGTGTTATAATTGTTCTTCACGCATTTATTATAAAATGTGGTAAAGTTGTAAAGTAGGTACCACATTTATCATAAAATAAGGTATTTGTATACATGTTTTTTCCGCATTTATTAAGAAATGCGGTAAAATTAGAAAGAAGGTGCAACATTTGTATTAAAATGGATGTGTTATAATTGTGTTTCATTCATTTGTTATGAAATATGGTAAAGCTACAAAGTAGGAACCACATTTATCCTAAAATTTGGTATTTGTATATATGTTTTACCGGTATTTTTTAATAAATGCGGAAAAATTAGAAAAAAGGTGCAACATTTGTCTTAAAATGGTTGTGTTATAATTGTTTTTCATGCATTCGTTATGAAATATGGTAAAGTTGCAAAGTAGATACCACATTTATCCTAAAATATGGTATTTATATACATGTTTTACCCGCATATATTAAGATATGCGATAAAATTACAAAAAAGGTTCAACATTTGTCCTAAAATGGATGTGTTATAATTGTTTTTCATGCATTTATTATGAAATATGGTAAAATATTAAAGTAGGTACCATATTTATCCTAAATTTTGGTATTTGTATACATCTTTATCTGCATTTATTAAGAGATACGGTAAAATTAGAAAGATGGTGCAAGATTTGTTTTAAAATGGATGTGTTATAATTTGGTTTCATTCATTTGTTATGAAATATGGTAAAGTTACAAAGTAGGCACCACATTTATCCTAAAATATGGTATTTGTATATATGTTTTACCCGCATTTACTAAGAAATGGTATTTGTACAACATTTGTCTTAAAATGGATGTGTTATAATTGTTTTTCCTGCATTTGATATGAAATGTGGTAAAGTTGCAAAGTAGGAACCATATGTATCCTAAAATATTGTATTCCTATACATGACTTACCCGCATTTATTAAGAAATGCGGAAAACTTATAAAGAAGGTTCAACATTTGTATCCTAAAATATGGTATTTGTATACATAATTATTTTTCATGCATTTATTATAAAATGTGGGAAAGTTGTAAAGTAGGTACCATATTTATCCAAAAACATGGTATTTGTATACATGTTTTACCTGCATTTATTAAGAAATACGGTAAACTTAGAAAGAAGGTGCAACATTTGTCTTAAATTGGACGTGTTATACTTGTTTTTCATTCATTTGTTCTGAAAAATGGTAAAGTTGCAAAGTAGGAACCACACTTGTCCTAAACTATGGTATTTATATATATGTTTTTACCCACATTTATTAAGAAATGCGGTAAAATTACAAAGAAGGTACAACATTTATCTTAAAATGGATGTGTTATAATTTAATTTCGCGCACTTATTATGAAATGTGGTAAAGTTGTAAAGTAGATACCATATTTATCCTTAAATTTGGTATTTGTATACATGTTTTACCCGAAGTTATGAAGAAATGCGGTAAAACTACAAAGAAGGTGCAACATTTGTCATAAAATGGATGTTTTAAAATTGTTTTTCCTGTATTTATTATGAAATATTGTAAAGTTGCAAAGTAGATACCACATTTATCTTAAAATATGGTATTTCTATACATGTTTTACCCGCATTATTTAAGAAATGCGGAAAATTACAAAAAGGTTCAACATTTGTCCTAAAAATGGATGTGTTATAATTGTTTTTCATGCATTTATTATAAAATGTGTTAAAGTTTTAAAGTAGGTACCTTAATTATCCAAAAATATGGTATTTATATACATGTTTTACCCAAATTAATTAAGAAATGTGGTAAAATTACAAAAAGGTTCAACATTTGTCTTAAAATGGATGTGTTATAATTGTTTTTCATGCATTTATTATGAAATGTGGTAAATTTTTAAAGTAGATACCACGTTTATCCTAAAATAAGGTTTTGTATACATGTTTTATCCGCGTTTATTAAGAAATGCGGTAAAATTAGAAAGAAGGTGCAACACTTGTCTTCAAATGGATGTGTTATGCTTGTGTTTCATTCATTTGTTATGAAATATGGTAAATTACAAAGAAGGAACCACATTTATCTTAAAATATTGTCTTTGTATACATTCTTTATCCGGATTTATTAAGAAATGCGGTAAAGTTACAAAGAAGGTACAACATTTGTCTTAAAATAGATGTGTTATAATTGTTTTTCATGCATTTGATATGAAATATGGTAAAGTTGCAAAGTAGGAACCATATTTATCCTAAAATATGGTATTTGTATACATGTTTTAACCATATTAATTAAGAAATGCCGTAAAATAACAAAAAAGATGCAACATTTGTCTTAAAATGGATGTGTTATAATTGTTTTCCATACATTTATTATGAAATGTGGTAAAGTTGTAAAGTAGGTACCACATTTATCCTAAAATATGGAATTTGTATACATGTTTTACCCACATTTATTAAGAAATGCAGTAAAATTACAAAGAAGGTTCAACATTTGTTTTAAAATGGATGTGTTATAATTATTTTTCATGCATTTATAATGAAATGGGGTAAAGTTGTAAAGTAGGTACCATATTTATCCTAAAATTTCGTATTTGTATACATGTTTTACCCGCATTTATGAAGAAATGCGGTAAAATTACAAAGGTGCAACATTTGTCATAAAATGGATGTGTTATAATTGTTTTTTATGCATTTATTATGAAATATTGTAAAGTGGCAAAGTAGATACCACATCTATCCTAAAATATGGTATTTATATACATGTTTTACCCGCATTAATTAAGAAATGCGGTAAAATTACCATAAAAGGTTCAACATTTATCTTAAAATGGATGTGTTATAATTGTTCTTCACGCATTTATTATAAAATGTGGTAAAGTTGTAAAGTAGGTACCACATTTATCATAAAATAAGGTATTTGTATACATGTTTTTTCCGCATTTATTAAGAAATGCGGTAAAATTAGAAAGAAGGTGCAACATTTGTATTAAAATGGATGTGTTATAATTGTGTTTCATACATTTGTTATGAAATATGGTAAAGCTACAAAGTAGGAACCACATTTATCCTAAAATTTGGTATTTGTATATATGTTTTACCGGTATTTTTTAATAAATGCGGAAAAATTAGAAAAAAGGTGCAACATTTGTCTTAAAATGGTTGTGTTATAATTGTTTTTCATGCATTCGTTATGAAATATGGTAAAGTTGCAAAGTAGATACCACATTTATCCTAAAATATGGTATTTATATACATGTTTTACCCGCATATATTAAGATATGCGATAAAATTACAAAAAAGGTTCAACATTTGTCCTAAAATGGATGTGTTATAATTGTTTTTCATGCATTTATTATGAAATATGGTAAAATATTAAAGTAGGTACCATATTTATCCTAAATTTTGGTATTTGTATACATCTTTATCTGCATTTATTAAGAGATACGGTAAAATTAGAAAGATGGTGCAAGATTTGTTTTAAAATGGATGTTTATAATTTGGTTTCATTCATTTGTTATGAAATATGGTAAAGTTACAAAGTAGGCACCACATTTATCCTAAAATATGGTATTTGTATATATGTTTTACCCGCATTTACTAAGAAATGGTATTTGTACAACATTTGTCTTAAAATGGATGTGTTATAATTGTTTTTCCTGCATTTGATATGAAATGTGGTAAAGTTGCAAAGTAGGAACCATATGTATCCTAAAATATGGTATTTGTATACATGACTTACCCGCATTTATTAAGAAATGCGGAAAAATTATAAAGAAGGTTCAACATTTGTATCCTAAATTATGGTATTTGTATACATAATTATTTTTCATGCATTTATTATAAAATGTGGGAAAGTTGTAAAGTAGGTACCATATTTATCCAAAAACATGGTATTTGTATACATGTTTTACCTGTATTTATTAAGAAATGCGGTAAACTTAGAAAGAAGGTGCAACATTTGTCTTAAATTGGATGTGTTATACCTGTTTTTCATTCATTTGTTCTGAAAAATGGTAAAGTTGCAAAGTAGGAACCACACTTGTCCTAAACTATGGTATTTATATATATGTTTTTATCCACATTTATTAAGAAATGCGGTAAAATTACAAAGAAGGTACAACATTTATCTTAAAATGGATGTGTTATAATTTAATTTCGCGCACTTATTATGAAATGTGGTAAAGTTGTAAAGTAGATACCATATTTATCCTTAAATTTGGTATTTGTATACATGTTTTACCCGAAGTTATGAAGAAATGCGGTAAAACTACAAAGAAGGTGCAACATTTGTCATAAAATGGATGTTTTAAAATTGTTTTTCCTGTATTTATTATGAAATATTGTAAAGTTGCAAAGTAGATACCACATTTATCTTAAAATATGGTATTTCTATACATGTTTTACCCGCATTATTTAAGAAATGCGGAAAATTACAAAAAAGGTTCAACATTTGTCCTAAAAATGGATGTGTTATAATTGTTTTTCATGCATTTATTATAAAATGTGTTAAAGTTTTAAAGTAGGTACCTTAATTATCCAAAAATATGGTATTTATATACATGTTTTACCCAAATTAATTAAGAAATGTGGTAAAATTACAAAAAGGTTCAACATTTGTCTTAAAATGGATGTGTTATAATTGTTTTTCATGCATTTATTATGAAATGTGGTAAATTTTTAAAGTAGATACCACGTTTATCCTAAAATAAGGTTTTGTATACATGTTTTATCCGCGTTTATTAAGAAATGCGGTAAAATTAGAAAGAAGGTGCAACACTTGTCTTCAAATGGATGTGTTATGCTTGTGTTTCATTCATTTGTTATGAAATATGGTAAATTACAAAGAAGGAACCACATTTATCTTAAAATATTGTCTTTGTATACATTCTTTATCCGGATTTATTAAGAAATGCGGTAAAGTTACAAAGAAGGTACAACATTTGTCTTAAAATGGATGTGTTATAATTGTTTTTCATGCATTTGATATGAAATGTGGTAAAGTTGCAAAGTAGGAACCATATTTATCCTAAAATATGGTATTTGTATACATGTTTTAACCATATTAATTAAGAAATGCCGTAAAATAACAAAAAAGATGCAACATTTGTCTTAAAATGGATGTGTTATAATTGTTTTCCATACATTTATTATGAAATGTGGTAAAGTTGTAAAGTAGGTACCACATTTATCCTAAAATATGGAATTTGTATACATGTTTTACCCACATTTATTAAGAAATGCAGTAAAATTACAAAGAAGGTTCAACATTTGTTTTAAAATGGATGTGTTATAATTATTTTTCATGCATTTATAATGAAATGGGGTAAAGTTGTAAAGTAGGTACCATATTTATCCTAAAATTTCGTATTTGTATACATGTTTTACCCGCATTTATGAAGAAATGCGGTAAAATTACAAAGGTGCAACATTTGTCATAAAATGGATGTGTTATAATTGTTTTTTATGCATTTATTATGAAATATTGTAAAGTGGCAAAGTAGATACCACATCTATCCTAAAATATGGTATTTATATACATGTTTTACCCGCATTAATTAAGAAATGCGGTAAAATTACCAAAAAAGGTTCAACATTTGTCTTAAAATGGATGTGTTATAATTGTTCTTCACGCATTTATTATAAAATGTGGTAAAGTTGTAAAGTAGGTACCACATTTATCATAAAATAAGGTATTTGTATACATGTTTTTTCCGCATTTATTAAGAAATGCGGTAAAATTAGAAAGAAGGTGCAACATTTGTATTAAAATGGATGTGTTATAATTGTGTTTCATTCATTTGTTATGAAATATGGTAAAGCTACAAAGTAGGAACCACATTTATCCTAAAATTTGGTATTTGTATATATGTTTTACCGGCATTTTTTAATAAATGCGGAAAAATTAGAAAAAAGGTGATACATCTGTCTTAAAATGGTTGTGTTATAATTGTTTTTCATGCATTCGTTATGAAATATGGTAAAGTTGCAAAGTAGATACCACATTTATCCTAAAATATGGTATTTATATACATGTTTTACCCGCATATATTAAGATATGCGATAAAATTACAAAAAAGGTTCAACATTTGTCCTAAAATGGATGTGTTATAATTTTTTTTCATGCATTTATTATGAAATATGGTAAAATATTAAAGTAGGTACCATATTTATCCTAAATTTTTGTATTTGTATACATCTTTATCTGCATTTATTAAGAGATACGGTAAAATTAGAAAGATGGTGCAAGATTTGTTTTAAAATGGATGTGTTATAATTTGGTTTCATTCATTTGTTATGAAATATGGTAAAGTTACAAAGTAGGCACCACATTTATCCTAAAATATGGTATTTGTATATATGTTTTACCCGCATTTACTAAGAAATGGTATTTGTACAACATTTGTCTTAAAATGGATGTGTTATAATTGTTTTTCCTGCATTTGATATGAAATGTGGTAAAGTTGCAAAGTAGGAACCATATGTATCCTAAAATATTGTATTTGTATACATGACTTACCCGCATTTATTAAGAAATGCGGAAAACTTATAAAGAAGGTTCAACATTTGTATCCTAAAATATGGTATTTGTATACATAATTATTTTTCATGCATTTATTATAAAATGTGGGAAAGTTGTAAAGTAGGTACCATATTTATCCAAAAACATGGTATTTGTATACATGTTTTACCTGCATTTATTAAGAAATACGGTAAACTTAGAAAGAAGGTGCAACATTTGTCTTAAATTGGACGTGTTATACTTGTTTTTCATTCATTTGTTCTGAAAAATGGTAAAGTTGCAAAGTAGGAACCACACTTGTCCTAAACTATGGTATTTATATATATGTTTTTACCCACATTTATTAAGAAATGCGGTAAAATTACAAAGAAGGTACAACATTTATCTTAAAATGGATGTGTTATAATTTAATTTCGCGCACTTATTATGAAATGTGGTAAAGTTGTAAAGTAGGTACCATATTTATCCTTAAATTTGGTATTTGTATACATGTTTTACCCGAAGTTATGAAGAAATGCGGTAAAACTACAAAGAAGGTGCAACATTTGTCATAAAATGGATGTTTTAAAATTGTTTTTCCTATATTTATTATGAAATATTGTAAAGTTGCAAAGTAGATACCACATTTATCTTAAAATATGGTATTTCTATACATGTTTTACCCGCATTATTTAAGAAATGCGGAAAATTACAAAAAAGGTTCAACATTTGTCCTAAAAATGGATGTGTTATAATTGTTTTTCATGCATTTATTATAAAATGTGTTAAAGTTTTAAAGTAGGTACCTTAATTATCCAAAAATATGGTATTTATATACATGTTTTACCCAAATTAATTAAGAAATGTGGTAAAATTACAAAAAGGTTCAACATTTGTCTTAAAATGGATGTGTTATAATTGTTTTTCATGCATTTATTATGAAATGTGGTAAATTTTTAAAGTAGATACCACGTTTATCCTAAAATAAGGTTTTGTATACATGTTTTATCCGCGTTTATTAAGAAATGCGGTAAAATTAGAAAGAAGGTGCAACACTTGTCTTCAAATGGATGTGTTATGCTTGTGTTTCATTCATTTGTTATGAAATATGGTAAATTACAAAGAAGGAACCACATTTATCTTAAAATATTGTCTTTGTATACATTCTTTATCCGGATTTATTAAGAAATGCGGTAAAGTTACAAAGAAGGTACAACATTTGTCTTAAAATGGATGTGTTATAATTGTTTTTCATGCATTTGATATGAAATGTGGTAAAGTTGCAAAGTAGGAACCATATTTATCCTAAAATATGGTATTTGTATACATGTTTTAACCATATTAATTAAGAAATGCCGTAAAATAACAAAAAAGATGCAACATTTGTCTTAAAATGGATGTGTTATAATTGTTTTCCATACATTTATTATGAAATGTGGTAAAGTTGTAAAGTAGGTACCACATTTATCCTAAAATATGGAATTTGTATACATGTTTTACCCACATTTATTAAGAAATGCAGTAAAATTACAAAGAAGGTTCAACATTTGTTTTAAAATGGATGTGTTATAATTATTTTTCATGCATTTATAATGAAATGGGGTAAAGTTGTAAAGTAGGTACCATATTTATCCTAAAATTTCGTATTTGTATACATGTTTTACCCGCATTTATGAAGAAATGCGGTAAAATTACAAAGGTGCAACATTTGTCATAAAATGGATGTGTTATAATTGTTTTTTATGCATTTATTATGAAATATTGTAAAGTGGCAAAGTAGATACCACATCTATCCTAAAATATGGTATTTATATACTTGTTTTACCCGCATTAATTAAGAAATGCGGTAAAATTACCAAAAAAGGTTCAACATTTGTCTTAAAATGGATGTGTTATAATTGTTCTTCACGCATTTATTATAAAATGTGGTAAAGTTGTAAAGTAGGTACCACATTTATCATAAAATAAGGTATTTGTATACATGTTTTTTCCGCATTTATTAAGAAATGCGGTAAAATTAGAAAGAAGGTGCAACATTTGTATTAAAATGGATGTGTTATAATTGTGTTTCATTCATTTGTTATGAAATATGGTAAAGCTACAAAGTAGGAACCACATTTATCCTAAAATTTGGTATTTGTATATATGTTTTACCGGCATTTTTTAATAAATGCGGAAAAATTAGAAAAAAGGTGATACATCTGTCTTAAAATGGTTGTGTTATAATTGTTTTTCATGCATTTGTTATGAAATATGGTAAAGTTGCAAAGTAGATACCACATTTATCCTAAAATATGGTATTTATATACATGTTTTACCCGCATATATTAAGATATGCGATAAAATTACAAAAAAGGTTCAACATTTGTCCTAAAATGGATGTGTTATAATTTTTTTTCATGCATTTATTATGAAATATGGTAAAATATTAAAGTAGGTACCATATTTATCCTAAATTTTTGTATTTGTATACATCTTTATCTGCATTTATTAAGAGATACGGTAAAATTAGAAAGATGGTGCAAGATTTGTTTTAAAATGGATGTGTTATAATTTGGTTTCATTCATTTGTTATGAAATATGGTAAAGTTACAAAGTAGGCACCACATTTATCCTAAAATATGGTATTTGTATATATGTTTTACCCGCATTTACTAAGAAATGGTATTTGTACAACATTTGTCTTAAAATGGATGTGTTATAATTGTTTTTCCTGCATTTGATATGAAATGTGGTAAAGTTGCAAAGTAGGAACCATATGTATCCTAAAATATTGTATTCCTATACATGACTTACCCGCATTTATTAAGAAATGCGGAAAACTTATAAAGAAGGTTCAACATTTGTATCCTAAAATATGGTATTTGTATACATAATTATTTTTCATGCATTTATTATAAAATGTGGGAAAGTTGTAAAGTAGGTACCATATTTATCCAAAAACATGGTATTTGTATACATGTTTTACCTGCATTTATTAAGAAATACGGTAAACTTAGAAAGAAGGTGCAACATTTGTCTTAAATTGGACGTGTTATACTTGTTTTTCATTCATTTGTTCTGAAAAATGGTAAAGTTGCAAAGTAGGAACCACACTTGTCCTAAACTATGGTATTTATATATATGTTTTTACCCACATTTATTAAGAAATGCGGTAAAATTACAAAGAAGGTACAACATTTATCTTAAAATGGATGTGTTATAATTTAATTTCGCGCACTTATTATGAAATGTGGTAAAGTTGTAAAGTAGGTACCATATTTATCCTTAAATTTGGTATTTGTATACATGTTTTACCCGAAGTTATGAAGAAATGCGGTAAAACTACAAAGAAGGTGCAACATTTGTCATAAAATGGATGTTTTAAAATTGTTTTTCCTATATTTATTATGAAATATTGTAAAGTTGCAAAGTAGATACCACATTTATCTTAAAATATGGTATTTCTATACATGTTTTACCCGCATTATTTAAGAAATGCGGAAAATTACAAAAAAGGTTCAACATTTGTCCTAAAAATGGATGTGTTATAATTGTTTTTCATGCATTTATTATAAAATGTGTTAAAGTTTTAAAGTAGGTACCTTAATTATCCAAAAATATGGTATTTATATACATGTTTTACCCAAATTAATTAAGAAATGTGGTAAAATTACAAAAAGGTTCAACATTTGTCTTAAAATGGATGTGTTATAATTGTTTTTCATGCATTTATTATGAAATGTGGTAAATTTTTAAAGTAGATACCACGTTTATCCTAAAATAAGGTTTTGTATACATGTTTTATCCGCGTTTATTAAGAAATGCGGTAAAATTAGAAAGAAGGTGCAACACTTGTCTTCAAATGGATGTGTTATGCTTGTGTTTCATTCATTTGTTATGAAATATGGTAAATTACAAAGAAGGAACCACATTTATCTTAAAATATTGTCTTTGTATACATTCTTTATCCGGATTTATTAAGAAATGCGGTAAAGTTACAAAGAAGGTAACACATTTGTCTTAAAATGGATGTGTTATAATTGTTTTTCATGCATTTGATATGAAATGTTGTAAAGTTGCAAAGTAGGAACCATATTTATCCTAAAATATGGTATTTGTATACATGTTTTAACCATATTAATTAAGAAATGCCGTAAAATAACAAAAAGATGCAACATTTGTCTTAAAATGGATGTGTTATAATTGTTTTCCATACATTTATTATGAAATGTGGTAAAGTTGTAAAGTAGGTACCACATTTATCCTAAAATATGGAATTTGTATACATGTTTTACCCACATTTATTAAGAAATGCAGTAAAATTACAAAGAAGGTTCAACATTTGTTTTAAAATGGATGTGTTATAATTATTTTTCATGCATTTATAATGAAATGGGGTAAAGTTGTAAAGTAGGTACCATATTTATCCTAAAATTTCGTATTTGTATACATGTTTTACCCGCATTTATGAAGAAATGCGGTAAAATTACAAAGGTGCAACATTTGTCATAAAATGGATGTGTTATAATTGTTTTTTATGCATTTATTATGAAATATTGTAAAGTGGCAAAGTAGATACCACATCTATCCTAAAATATGGTATTTATATACATGTTTTACCCGCATTAATTAAGAAATGCGGTAAAATTACCAAAAAGGTTCAACATTTGTCTTAAAATGGATGTGTTATAATTGTTCTTCACGCATTTATTATAAAATGTGATAAAGTTGTAAAGTAGGTACCACATTTATCATAAAATAAGGTATTTGTATACATGTTTTTTCCGCATTTATTAAGAAATGCGGTAAAATTAGAAAGAAGGTGCAACATTTGTATTAAAATGGATGTGTTATAATTGTGTTTCATTCATTTGTTATGAAATATGGTAAAGCTACAAAGTAGGAACCACATTTATCCTAAAATTTGGTATTTGTATATATGTTTTACCGGCATTTTTTAATAAATGCGGAAAAATTAGAAAAAAGGTGATACATCTGTCTTAAAATGGTTGTGTTATAATTGTTTTTCATGCATTCGTTATGAAATATGGTAAAGTTGCAAAGTAGATACCACATTTATCCTAAAATATGGTATTTATATACATGTTTTACCCGCATATATTAAGATATGCGATAAAATTACAAAAAAGGTTCAACATTTGTCCTAAAATGGATGTGTTATAATTTTTTTTCATGCATTTATTATGAAATATGGTAAAATATTAAAGTAGGTACCATATTTATCCTAAATTTTTGTATTTGTATACATCTTTATCTGCATTTATTAAGAGATACGGTAAAATTAGAAAGATGGTGCAAGATTTGTTTTAAAATGGATGTGTTATAATTTGGTTTCATTCATTTGTTATGAAATATGGTAAAGTTACAAAGTAGGCACCACATTTATCCTAAAATATGGTATTTGTATATATGTTTTACCCGCATTTACTAAGAAATGGTATTTGTACAACATTTGTCTTAAAATGGATGTGTTATAATTGTTTTTCCTGCATTTGATATGAAATGTGGTAAAGTTGCAAAGTAGGAACCATATGTATCCTAAAATATTGTATTCCTATACATGACTTACCCGCATTTATTAAGAAATGCGGAAAACTTATAAAGAAGGTTCAACATTTGTATCCTAAAATATGGTATTTGTATACATAATTATTTTTCATGCATTTATTATAAAATGTGGGAAAGTTGTAAAGTAGGTACCATATTTATCCAAAAACATGGTATTTGTATACATGTTTTACCTGCATTTATTAAGAAATACGGTAAACTTAGAAAGAAGGTGCAACATTTGTCTTAAATTGGACGTGTTATACTTGTTTTTCATTCATTTGTTCTGAAAAATGGTAAAGTTGCAAAGTAGGAACCACACTTGTCCTAAACTATGGTATTTATATATATGTTTTTACCCACATTTATTAAGAAATGCGGTAAAATTACAAAGAAGGTACAACATTTATCTTAAAATGGATGTGTTATAATTTAATTTCGCGCACTTATTATGAAATGTGGTAAAGTTGTAAAGTAGGTACCATATTTATCCTTAAATTTGGTATTTGTATACATGTTTTACCCGAAGTTATGAAGAAATGCGGTAAAACTACAAAGAAGGTGCAACATTTGTCATAAAATGGATGTTTTAAAATTGTTTTTCCTATATTTATTATGAAATATTGTAAAGTTGCAAAGTAGATACCACATTTATCTTAAAATATGGTATTTCTATACATGTTTTACCCGCATTATTTAAGAAATGCGGAAAATTACAAAAAAGGTTCAACATTTGTCCTAAAAATGGATGTGTTATAATTGTTTTTCATGCATTTATTATAAAATGTGTTAAAGTTTTAAAGTAGGTACCTTAATTATCCAAAAATATGGTATTTATATACATGTTTTACCCAAATTAATTAAGAAATGTGGTAAAATTACAAAAAGGTTCAACATTTGTCTTAAAATGGATGTGTTATAATTGTTTTTCATGCATTTATTATGAAATGTGGTAAATTTTTAAAGTAGATACCACGTTTATCCTAAAATAAGGTTTTGTATACATGTTTTATCCGCGTTTATTAAGAAATGCGGTAAAATTAGAAAGAAGGTGCAACACTTGTCTTCAAATGGATGTGTTATGCTTGTGTTTCATTCATTTGTTATGAAATATGGTAAATTACAAAGAAGGAACCACATTTATCTTAAAATATTGTCTTTGTATACATTCTTTATCCGGATTTATTAAGAAATGCGGTAAAGTTACAAAGAAGGTACAACATTTGTCTTAAAATGGATGTGTTATAATTGTTTTTCATGCATTTGATATGAAATGTTGTAAAGTTGCAAAGTAGGAACCATATTTATCCTAAAATATGGTATTTGTATACATGTTTTAACCATATTAATTAAGAAATGCCGTAAAATAACAAACAAGATGCAACATTTGTCTTAAAATGGATGTGTTATAATTGTTTTCCATACATTTATTATGAAATGTGGTAAAGTTGTAAAGTAGGTACCACATTTATCCTAAAATATGGAATTTGTATACATGTTTTACCCACATTTATTAAGAAATGCAGTAAAATTACAAAGAAGGTTCAACATTTGTTTTAAAATGGATGTGTTATAATTATTTTTCATGCATTTATAATGAAATGGGGTAAAGTTGTAAAGTAGGTACCATATTTATCCTAAAATTTCGTATTTGTATACATGTTTTACCCGCATTTATGAAGAAATGCGGTAAAATTACAAAGGTGCAACATTTGTCATAAAATGGATGTGTTATAATTGATTTTTATGCATTTATTATGAAATATTGTAAAGTGGCAAAGTAGATACCACATCTATCCTAAAATATGGTATTTATATACATGTTTTACCCGCATTAATTAAGAAATGCGGTAAAATTACCAAAAAAGGTTCAACATTTGTCTTAAAATGGATGTGTTATAATTGTTCTTCACGCATTTATTATAAAATGTGATAAAGTTGTAAAGTAGGTACCACATTTATCATAAAATAAGGTATTTGTATACATGTTTTTTCCGCATTTATTAAGAAATGCGGTAAAATTAGAAAGAAGGTGCAACATTTGTATTAAAATGGATGTGTTATAATTGTGTTTCATTCATTTGTTATGAAATATGGTAAAGCTACAAAGTAGGAACCACATTTATCCTAAAATTTGGTATTTGTATATATGTTTTACCGGCATTTTTTAATAAATGCGGAAAAATTAGAAAAAAGGTGATACATCTGTCTTAAAATGGTTGTGTTATAATTGTTTTTCATGCATTCGTTATGAAATATGGTAAAGTTGCAAAGTAGATACCACATTTATCCTAAAATATGGTATTTATATACATGTTTTACCCGCATATATTAAGATATGCGATAAAATTACAAAAAAGGTTCAACATTTGTCCTAAAATGGATGTGTTAAAATTTTTTTTCATGCATTTATTATGAAATATGGTAAAATATTAAAGTAGGTACCATATTTATCCTAAATTTTTGTATTTGTATACATCTTTATCTGCATTTATTAAGAGATACGGTAAAATTAGAAAGATGGTGCAAGATTTGTTTTAAAATGGATGTGTTATAATTTGGTTTCATTCATTTGTTATGAAATATGGTAAAGTTACAAAGTAGGCACCACATTTATCCTAAAATATGGTATTTGTATATATGTTTTACCCGCATTTACTAAGAAATGGTATTTGTACAACATTTGTCTTAAAATGGATGTGTTATAATTGTTTTTCCTGCATTTGATATGAAATGTGGTAAAGTTGCAAAGTAGGAACCATATGTATCCTAAAATATTGTATTCCTATACATGACTTACCCGCATTTATTAAGAAATGCGGAAAACTTATAAAGAAGGTTCAACATTTGTATCCTAAAATATGGTATTTGTATACATAATTATTTTTCATGCATTTATTATAAAATGTGGGAAAGTTGTAAAGTAGGTACCATATTTATCCAAAAACATGGTATTTGTATACATGTTTTACCTGCATTTATTAAGAAATACGGTAAACTTAGAAAGAAGGTGCAACATTTGTCTAAAATTGGACGTGTTATACTTGTTTTTCATTCATTTGTTCTGAAAAATGGTAAAGTTGCAAAGTAGGAACCACACTTGTCCTAAACTATGGTATTTATATATATGTTTTTACCCACATTTATTAAGAAATGCGGTAAAATTACAAAGAAGGTACAACATTTATCTTAAAATGGATGTGTTATAATTTAATTTCGCGCAATTATTATGAAATGTGGTAAAGTTGTAAAGTAGGTACCATATTTATCCTTAAATTTGGTATTTGTATACATGTTTTACCCGAAGTTATGAAGAAATGCGGTAAAACTACAAAGAAGGTGCAACATTTGTCATAAAATGGATGTTTTAAAATTGTTTTTCCTATATTTATTATGAAATATTGTAAAGTTGCAAAGTAGATACCACATTTATCTTAAAATATGGTATTTCTATACATGTTTTACCCGCATTATTTAAGAAATGCGGAAAATTACAAAAAAGGTTCAACATTTGTCCTAAAAATGGATGTGTTATAATTGTTTTTCATGCATTTATTATAAAATGTGTTAAAGTTTTAAAGTAGGTACCTTAATTATCCAAAATATGGTATTTATATACATGTTTTACCCAAATTAATTAAGAAATGTGGTAAAATTACAAAAAGGTTCAACATTTGTCTTAAAATGGATGTGTTATAATTGTTTTTCATGCATTTATTATGAAATGTGGTAAATTTTTAAAGTAGATACCACGTTTATCCTAAAATAAGGTTTTGTATACATGTTTTATCCGCGTTTATTAAGAAATGCGGTAAAATTAGAAAGAAGGTGCAACACTTGTCTTCAAATGGATGTGTTATGCTTGTGTTTCATTCATTTGTTATGAAATATGGTAAATTACAAAGAAGGAACCACATTTATCTTAAAATATTGTCTTTGTATACATTCTTTATCCGGATTTATTAAGAAATGCGGTAAAGTTACAAAGAAGGTACAACATTTGTCTTAAAATGGATGTGTTATAATTGTTTTTCATGCATTTGATATGAAATGTGGTAAAGTTGCAAAGTAGGAACCATATTTATCCTAAAATATGGTATTTGTATACATGTTTTAACCATATTAATTAAGAAATGCCGTAAAATAACAAAAAGATGCAACATTTGTCTTAAAATGGATGTGTTATAATTGTTTTCCATACATTTATTATGAAATGTGGTAAAGTTGTAAAGTAGGTACCACATTTATCCTAAAATATGGAATTTGTATACATGTTTTACCCACATTTATTAAGAAATGCAGTAAAATTACAAAGAAGGTTCAACATTTGTTTTAAAATGGATGTGTTATAATTATTTTTCATGCATTTATAATGAAATGGGGTAAAGTTGTAAAGTAGGTACCATATTTATCCTAAAATTTCGTATTTGTATACATGTTTTACCCGCATTTATGAAGAAATGCGGTAAAATTACAAAGGTGCAACATTTGTCATAAAATGGATGTGTTATAATTGTTTTTTATGCATTTATTATGAAATATTGTAAAGTGGCAAAGTAGATACCACATCTATCCTAAAATATGGTATTTATATACTTGTTTTACCCGCATTAATTAAGAAATGCGGTAAAATTACCAAAAAAGGTTCAACATTTGTCTTAAAATGGATGTGTTATAATTGTTCTTCACGCATTTATTATAAAATGTGGTAAAGTTGTAAAGTAGGTACCACATTTATCATAAAATAAGGTATTTGTATACATGTTTTTTCCGCATTTATTAAGAAATGCGGTAAAATTAGAAAGAAGGTGCAACATTTGTATTAAAATGGATGTGTTATAATTGTGTTTCATTCATTTGTTATGAAATATGGTAAAGCTACAAAGTAGGAACCACATTTATCCTAAAATTTGGTATTTGTATATATGTTTTACCGGCATTTTTTAATAAATGCGGAAAAATTAGAAAAAAGGTGATACATCTGTCTTAAAATGGTTGTGTTATAATTGTTTTTCATGCATTCGTTATGAAATATGGTAAAGTTGCAAAGTAGATACCACATTTATCCTAAAATATGGTATTTATATACATGTTTTACCCGCATATATTAAGATATGCGATAAAATTACAAAAAAGGTTCAACATTTGTCCTAAAATGGATGTGTTATAATTTTTTTTCATGCATTTATTATGAAATATGGTAAAATATTAAAGTAGGTACCATATTTATCCTAAATTTTTGTATTTGTATACATCTTTATCTGCATTTATTAAGAGATACGGTAAAATTAGAAAGATGGTGCAAGATTTGTTTTAAAATGGATGTGTTATAATTTGGTTTCATTCATTTGTTATGAAATATGGTAAAGTTACAAAGTAGGCACCACATTTATCCTAAAATATGGTATTTGTATATATGTTTTACCCGCATTTACTAAGAAATGGTATTTGTACAACATTTGTCTTAAAATGGATGTGTTATAATTGTTTTTCCTGCATTTGATATGAAATGTGGTAAAGTTGCAAAGTAGGAACCATATGTATCCTAAAATATTGTATTCCTATACATGACTTACCCGCATTTATTAAGAAATGCGGAAAACTTATAAAGAAGGTTCAACATTTGTATCCTAAAATATGGTATTTGTATACATAATTATTTTTCATGCATTTATTATAAAATGTGGGAAAGTTGTAAAGTAGGTACCATATTTATCCAAAAACATGGTATTTGTATAAATGTTTTACCTGCATTTATTAAGAAATACGGTAAACTTAGAAAGAAGGTGCAACATTTATCTTAAATTGGACGTGTTATACTTGTTTTTCATTCATTTGTTCTGAAAAATGGTAAAGTTGCAAAGTAGGAACCACACTTGTCCTAAACTATGGTATTTATATATATGTTTTTACCCACATTTATTAAGAAATGCGGTAAAATTACAAAGAAGGTACAACATTTATCTTAAAATGGATGTGTTATAATTTAATTTCGCGCACTTATTATGAAATGTGGTAAAGTTGTAAAGTAGGTACCATATTTATCCTTAAATTTGGTATTTGTATACATGTTTTACCCGAAGTTATGAAGAAATGCGGTAAAACTACAAAGAAGGTGCAACATTTGTCATAAAATGGATGTTTTAAAATTGTTTTTCCTATATTTATTATGAAATATTGTAAAGTTGCAAAGTAGATACCACATTTATCTTAAAATATGGTATTTCTATACATGTTTTACCCGCATTATTTAAGAAATGCGGAAAATTACAAAAAAGGTTCAACATTTGTCCTAAAAATGGATGTGTTATAATTGTTTTTCATGCATTTATTATAAAATGTGTTAAAGTTTTAAAGTAGGTACCTTAATTATCCAAAAATATGGTATTTATATACATGTTTTACCCAAATTAATTAAGAAATATGGTAAAATTACAAAAAAGTTCAACATTTGTCTTAAAATGGATGTGTTATAATTGTTTTTCATGCATTTATTATGAAATGTGGTAAAATTTTAAAGTAGATACCACGTTTATCCTAAAATAAGGTTTTGTATACATGTTTTATCCGCGTTTATTAAGAAATGCGGTAAAATTAGAAAGAAGGTGCAACACTTGTCTTCAAATGGATGTGTTATGCTTGTGTTTCATTCATTTGTTATGAAATATGGTAAATTACAAAGAAGGAACCACATTTATCTTAAAATATTGTATTTGTATACATTCTTTATCCGGATTTATTAAGAAATGCGGTAAAGTTACAAAGAAGTGACAACATTTGTCTTAAAATGGATGTGTTATAATTGTTTTTCATGCATTTGATATGAAATGTGGTAAAGTTGCAAAGTAGGAACCATATTTATCCTAAAATATGGTATTTGTATTCATGATTTACCCGCATTTATTAAGAAAGGCGGAAAAATCACAAAGATGGTGTAACATTCGTCTCAAAATGGATGTGTTAAAATTGTTTTTCATGCATTTATTATAAAATATGGTAAAGTTGTAAATTAGGTACCACATTTATCCTAAAATATGGTATTTGTATACATGTTTTACCCGTATTTATTAGTAAATGCGGTAAATTTACAAAGAAGGTGCAACATTTATCTTAAAATGGATGTGTTATAATTGTTTTTCATGCATTTATTATGAAAAGTGTTAAAGTTGTAAAGTAGGTACCAATTTTATACTAAAATATGGTATTTGTATACATGTTTTACCCGCTTTTATTAAAAAATGCGGCAAAATTAGAAAGAAGGTGCAGCATTTGTCTTAAAAAGGATGTGTTATACTTGTTTTACATGCATTTGTTATGAAATATGGTAAAGTTGCAAAGTAGGAACCACATTTATCCTAAAATATGGTATTTGTATATAAGTTTAACCCGCATATATTAGGAAATGCGATAAAATTACAATAAAAGGTGCAACATTTGTCTTAAAATGGATGTGTTAAAATTGTTTTTCATGCATTTATTATAAAATGTGTAAAAGTTGTAAAGTAGGTACCACATTTATCCTAAAATATGGTATTTGTATACATATTTTTCCCCGCATTTATTAAGAAATGCGGTAAAATTAGAAAGAAGGTGCAACATTTTTCTTGAAATGGATGTGTTATAATTATTTTTAATTCATTTATTATGAAATATGGTAAAGTTGCAAAGTAGGAACCACTTTTATCCTAAAATATGGTATTTGTATATATGTTTTTACCTGCATTTATTAAGAAATGAGGTAAAATTACAAAGAAGGTACAACATTATCTTAAAATGGATGTGTTATAATTGTTTTTCATTCATTTGATATGAAATATGGTAAATTTGCAAAGTAGGAACCACATATATCCTAAAATATGGTGTTTGTATACATGTTTTCCCCGCATTTATTAGGAAATGCGATAAAATTAGAAAGAAGGTGCAACATTTGCCTTAAAATGGAGGTGTTAGAATTGTTTTTTATGCATTTATGATGTAATATGGTAAATTTGCAAAGTAGGAACCACATTTATCGTAAAATATGGTATTTATATACATGTTTTACTCGCATTAATTAAGAAATGCGCTAAAATTACAAAAAAGATGCAACATTTGTCTTAAAATTGATATGTTATAAATGTTTTTCAGGCATTTATTATGAAACGTAGTAAACTGGTAAAGTAGGTACCACATTTATCCTAAAATATGGTATTTGTATACATGTTCTACCCACATTTATTAAGAAATGCGGTAAAATTACAAAAAAGGTTCAACATTTGACTTAAAATGGATGTGTTATAATTATTTTTAATGCATTTATTATTAAATGTGGTATAGTTGTAAAGTAGGTACCATATTTATACTAAAATATGGTATTTGTATACATGTTTTACTCGTATTTATTAAAGCATGTCCAACATTTGTCTTAAAATGGATGTGTTATAATTGTTTTTCATGCATTTGTTATGAAATATGGTAAAGTTGCAAAGTAGGAACCACATTTTTCCTAAAATATAGTATTTTGTACATGTTTTACCCGTATATATTATGAAATGCGATAAAATTACAATAAAAGGTGCAACATTTGTCTAAAAATGGTTGTGTTAAATTTTTTTTCATGCATTTGTTATAAAATGTGTTAAATTTTTAAAGTAGGTACCACATTTATCCTAAAATATGGTATTTGTATAAATATTTTACCCACAATTATTCAGAAATGTGGTAAAATTAGAAAGAAGGCGCAACATTTGTCTTAAAATAGATGTGTTATAATTGTTTTTCATGCATTTGATATGAAATATGGTAAAGTTGGAAAGTAGGAACCACATTTATCCTAAAATATGGGATTTATATACTTGATTTACCAACATTTATTAAGAAATGCGGTAAAATTACGAAGAAGGTACAACATTTGTCTTAAAATGGTTTGTTATCATTGTTTTTCATGCATTTGATATGATATATGGTAAAGTTGCAAAGTAAGAACCACATGTATCCTAAAATATGGTATTTGTATAGTTGATTTACCCGCATCTATTTAGAAATACAGTAAAATAACAAAGAAGTTGCAACATTTGTCTTAAAATAGATGTGTTATAATTGTTTTTCATGCATTTATTATGAAATGTGGTAAAGTTGTAAAGTAGGTACCGTATTTATCATAAAATATGGTATTTGTATACATCTTTTACCCACATTTATTTAGAAATACGGTAAAATTAGAAAGAAGGTGCAACATATGTCTTAAAATGGATATTTATAATTGTTTTTCGTGCATTTATTATGAAATGTGATAAATTTGTAAAGTAGGTACCACGTTTATCCTAAAATATGGTATTTGTATACATGTTTTACCCGCATTTATGAAGAAATGCGGTAAAATTACGAAGAAGGTACAACATTTGTCTTAAAATTGATGTGTTATAATTTTTTTTCACTCATTTAATATGAAATGTGGTAAAGTTGTAAAGTAGGAACCATATTTTCCTAAAATATGGTATTTGTATACATGACTTCCCCGCATTTATTAAGAAATGCGGTAAAATTACAAAGAAGGTGCAACATTTGTCTTAAAATGGATATGTTACAATTGTTTTTCACGCATTTATTATGAAATGTGGTAAAGTTGTAAAGTAGGTACCACATTTATCCTACAATTTGGTATTTGTATACATGTTTTACCCGCATTTATGAAGAAATGTGATAAAATTACAAAGAATGTGCAACATTTGTCTTAAAATGGATGTGTTATAATTGTTTTTCATTGATTTATTATGAAATGTGTTAATATTGTAAAGTAGGTACCATATTTATCCTAAAATATGGAATTTGTATACATGTTTTACCCGCATTTATTAAAAAATGCGGTAAAATTAGAAATAAGGTGCAACATTTATCTTAAAATGGATGTGTTATAATTGTTTTTCATTCATTTTTTATGAAATATGGTAAATTTACAAAGTAGGAACCACATTTATCATAAATTATGGTATTTGTATATATATTTTTAACCACACTTATTAAGAAATGCGGTAAAATTACATAGAAGGTACAACATTTGTCTTAAAATGAATTTGTTATAATTGTTTTTCATGCATTTATTATGAAATATGGTAAAGTTGCAAAGTAGGAACCACATTTATCCTAAAATATGGTATTTGTATACTTGATTTACCCGCATTTATTAAGAAATATGGAAAAATTACAAAGAAGATGCAACATTTGTCTGAAAATGGATGTGTTATAATTGTTTATCATGCATTTATTATGAAATGTGGTAAAGTTTCAAATTAGATACCACATTTATCCTAAAATATGGTATTTGTATACATGTTTTACCCGCATTTATTAAGAAATGTTGTAAAATTACAAAGTAGGTGCAACATTTGTCTTAAAATGGATGTGTTACAATTATTTTCTACGCATTTATGATGAAATGTGGTAGAGTTGCAAAGTAGGAACCATATTTATCCTAAAACAAGGTATTTGTATACATGATATACCCGCATTTATGAAGAAATGCGAAAAAATTACAAAGAAGGTGCAACATTCGTCTCAAAATGGATGTGTTATAATTGTTTTTCATGCATTTATTATGAAATATGGTAAATTGTAAAGTAGGTACCACATTTATCATAAAATATGGTATTTGTACACATGTTTTACCCACATTTATTAAGAAATGCGGTTAATTTACAAAGAAGGTGCAATATTTATCTTAAAATGAATGTGTTATAATTGTTTTTCAGGCATTTATTAGGAAAAGTGTTAATGTTATAAAGTAGGTACCAAATTTATACTAAAATATGGTATTTGTATACATGTTTTACCCGCTTTTTTTAAGAAATGCGGCAAAATTAGAAAGAAGGTGCAACATTTGTCTTAAAATGGATGTGTTATAATTGTTTTACATGCATTTGTTATGAAATATGGTAAAGTTGCAAAGTAGGAACCACATATATCCTAGAATATGGTATTTGTATACAATTTTTACCCGCATATATTTAGAAATGCGATAAAATTAAAATAAAAGGTGCAACATTTGTGTTAATATGGATGTGTAAAAATTGTTTTTCATGCATTTATTATAAAATATGGTATTTGTAAAGTAGGTACCACATTTATCCTAAAATATGGTATTTGTATACATGTTTTACATGCATTTATTAAGAAACGCGGTAAAATTTGAAAGAATGTGCAACATTTATCTTAAAATGGATGTGTTATAATTGTTTTTCATGCATTTGTTATGAAATATGGTAAATTGTAAAGTAGGAATCACATTTATCCTAAAATATGGTATTTGTGTACATGTTTTACTTGAATATATTAAGAAATGCGATAAAATTAAAATAAAAGGTACAACTTTTGTCTTAAAATGGATTTGTTAAAAAACATTTAATGCATTTATTATAAAATGTGTTAAAGTTGTAAAGTAGGTACCACATTTATCCTAAAATATGGTATTTGTATAAATGTTTTACCCGTAATTATTAAGAAATTTGGTAAAATTAGAAAGAAGGCGCAACATTTGTTTTAAAATAGATGTGTTATAATTGTTTTTCATGCATTTGATATGAAACATGGTAAAGTTGTAAAGTAGGTACCACATTTATCCTAAAATATGGTATTTGTATAAATGTTTTACCCGCAATTATTAAGAAATGCGGTAAAATCACAAAGAAGGTACAACATTTGTCTTAAAATGGATGTGTTATAATTGTTTTTCATGCATTTGATATGAAATGTGGGAAAGTTGCAATGTAGGAACCACATATATCCTAGAATTAAGTATTTGTATACTTGATATACCCGCATTTATTAAGAAATGCTGAAAAATTACAAAGAAGTTGCAACATTTGCCTTAAAATGGATGTGTTATAATGGTTTTTCATGCATTTATTATGAAATTTTGTAAAGTTGCAAAGTAGGTACCATATTTATCCTAAAATATGGTATTTCTATAGATGTTTTAAAATCGACGTGTTATAATTGTTTTTCATGCATTTGATATGAAATATGGTAAAGTTGCAAAGTAGGAACCATATTTATCCTAAAATATGGTATTTGTATTCATGATTTACCCGCATTTATTAGGAAATGCGGAAAAATTACAAAGAAGGTGTAACATTCGTCTCAAAATGGATGTGTTATAATTATTTTTCATTCATTTATTATGAAATGTGGTAAAGATGTAAATTAGGTACCACATTTATCCTAAATCATGGTATTTGTATACATGTTTTACCCGCATTATTAGTAAATGCGGTAAATTTACAAAGAAGGTGCAACATTTGTCCTCAAATGGATGTGTTATAATTTTTTTTCATGCATTTATTATGAAATGTGGTAAAGTTGTAAAGTAGGCACCAAATTTATACTAAAATATGGTATTTGTATACATGTTTTACACGGATTTATTAAGAAATGCGGTAAATTTAGACAGAAGGTGCAACATTTGTCTTAAGATGGATGTGTTACAATTGTTTTTCACGGATTTATCCTAAAATATGGTATTTGTATATAAGTTTTACCCACATTTATGAAAAAATGCGATAAAATTATAATAAAAGGTGCAACATTTGTCTTAAAAATGGATGTGTTAAAATGGTTTTTCATGCATTTATTATAAAATGTGTAAAAGTTGTAAAGTTGGTACCACATTTATCCTAAAATATGGTATTTGTATACAAATTTTTCCCCGCACTTATTAAAAAATGTGGTAAAATTAGAAATAAGGTGCAACATTTGTCTTAAAATGGATGTGTTATAACTGTTTTTCATTCATTTTTTATGAAATATGGTAAATTTACAAAGTAGTAACCACATTTATCATAAAATATGGTATTTGTATATATGTTTTTACCCGCATTTATTAATAAATGCGGTAAAATTACAAAGAAGTTACAACATTGTTTTAAAATGAATGTGTTATAATTATTTTTCATGCATTTGATATGAAATATGGTATTTGTATACTTGATTCACCCGCATTTATTAAGAAATACAGAAAAATTACAAAGAAGATGCAACATTTGTCTTAAAATGGAGGTGTTACAATTATTTTTCATGCATTTATTATGAAATGTGGTAAAGTTGTAAAGTAGGTACCACGTTTATTCTAAATTTTAGTATTTGTATACATGTGTTACCGCATTTATGAAGAAATTCAGTAAAATTACAAAGAAGGTGCAAAATTTGTCTTAAAATGGATGTGTTATAATTTTTTTTATGCATTTATTCTGAAATATGGTAAAGTTGCAGAGTAGGCACCACATTTATCCTAAAATATGATATTTATATACATGTTTTCCCCGCATCAATTAAGAATTATGGTAAAATTACAAAAAAGGTGCAACATTTGTCTTAAAATGGTTGTGTTATAATTGTTTTTCATGCATTTATTATGAAATATGGTAAAGTTGTTAAGCATGTACCACATTTATCCTAAAATATAGTATTGGTAGACATGTTTTACACACATTTCTTTAGAAATGCTTTAAAATTACAAATAATGTGCAACATTCATCTTAAAATGGATGTGTTATAATTGTTTTTCATGCATTTCTTATGAAATGTGGAAAAATTAAAAAGAAGATTAAACCTTTGTCTTAAAATGGATGTGTTATAATTATTTTTCATACATTTATTATGAAATATGGTAAAGTTGCAAAGTAGGTACAAAATTAATCTAAAAATATGGTATTTGAATACACGTTTTACCTGCATTTATTCAGAAATGCGGTAAAATTACAAAGAAGCTGCAACATTTGTCTTAAAATGGCTGTGTTATAATTGTTTTTTATTCATTTATATGAAATGTGGTAAAGTTGAAAAGTTGATACCACATTTATCCTAAAATATGGCATTTGTATACATGTTTTACGCGCATTTATTAAGAAATGCGGTAAAATTAAAAAGATGGTGCAACATTAGTCTTAAAATGGATGTGTTATATTAATTTTTCTTGCATTTATTATGAAATGTGGAAAAGTTGTAAAGTAGGTACCATATTTATCCAAAAATATGGTATTTGCATACATGTTTTACGCGCATTTATTAAGAAATGCGGTAAAATTAGAGAGAATATGCAACATTTGTCTTAAAATAGATGTGTTATAATAGTTTTTCAATCATTTGAAATGAAATGTGGTAAAGCATGCAAAGTAGGAAGCACATTTATCCTAAACTATGGTATTTGTATATATGTTTTTACCCACATTTATTAAGAAATGTGGTAAAATTAGGAAGAAGGTACAACATTTGTCTTAAAATAGACGTGTTATAATTGTTTTTAATGAATTTATTATTAAAGGTGTTAATGTTGGAAAGTAGATACCACATTTATACTAAGGTATTTTTATGCATGTTTTACCCGCATTTATTAAAAAATGCGATAAAATTCGAAAGAAGGTGCAACATTTGTCTTAAATTGGATGTATTATTATTGTTTTTCATTTGATTGATATGAAATATGGTAAATTTGCAAAGTAGGAACCACATTTATCATAAAATATGGTATTTCCATATACGTTTTACTCTCATTTATTAAGAAATGCGCTAAAATTACATAGAAGATACACCATTTGTCTTAAAATGGACGTGTTATAGTTGTTTTTCATGCATTTGATATGAAATATGGTAAAGTTGCAAAGTAGGAACCACATTTATCCAAAAATATGGTATTTGTATACTTGATTTACCCGCATTTTATAAGAAACGCGGAAAAATTATAAAGAAGATGCAACATTTGTCTTAAAATGGATGTCTTATAATTGTTTATCATGCATTTATTATGAAATGTTGTAAAGTTGCAAAGTAGATACCACATTTATCCTAAATTATGGTATTTGTATACTTGTTTTACCCGCATTTATTAAGAAATGCTGTAAAATTACAAGGAAGTTTCAACATTTGTCTTTAAATGGATGTCTTATAATTATTTTTCTTGCGTTTATCATGAAATGTGGTAAAGTTGCAAAGTTGGTACAAAATTTATCCTAAAATATGGTATTTGTATAGATGTTTTACCCGGATTTATTCAAAAAAGTGGTAAAATTACAAAGTAGATGTAACATTTATCTTTAAATGGTTGTGTTACAAATTTTATTTTTTTATTTATATGAAATGTGGTAAAGTTGCAAAGTAGTTACCACATTTATCCTAAAATATGGTATTTGTATACATGGTTTACCCACGTTTATTTAGAAATACGGTAAAATTACATAGAAGGTGCAACATTTGTCTTTTAAAATGGATGTGTTACAATTGTTTTTCATACATTTATTATCAAATATGGTAAAGTTGTAAAGTAGGTACCAAATTTATCCTAAAATATGGTATTTGTATACATGTTTTACCCGCATTTATTAAGAAATACGGTAAAATTACAAAGAAGGTGCAACATTTGTCTTTTAAAATGGATGTGTTACAATTGTTTTTCATACATTTATTATGAAATGTGGTAAAGTTGTAAAGTAGGTACCACATTTATCCTAATATATGGTATTTGTATACATGTTTTACCCGCATTTATTAAGAACGCGGTAAAATTACAAGGAATGTGCAACATTCATCTAAAAATAGACGTGTTATAATTGTTTTTCATGCATTTATTATGAAATGTGTTAATGTCGTAAAGTAGGTACCACATTTATCCTAACGTATTTGTATGCATGTTTTACCCGCATTTATTAAAAAATGCGGTAAAATTAGAAAGAAGGTGCCACATTTCTCTTAAAATGGATGTGTTATAATTGTTTTTCATTCATTTGTTATGAAATATGTTAAATTTGCAAAGTAGGAACCACATTTATCATAAAATATGGTATTTGTATATATGTTTTACCCGCAATTATTAAGAAATGTGGCAAAATTATAAAGAATGTAAAACATTTATCTTAAAATGGATTAGTTATAATTGTTTTTCATGCATTTAGAATGAAATGTGATAAAGTTGTAAAGTAGGAACCACATTTATCCAAAAATATGGTATTTGTATACATCTTTTACCCGCATTTATGAAAAAATGCAGTAAAATTCCTAGGAAGGTGCAACATTTATCTTAAAATGGATGTGTTATAATTGTTTTTCATGTATTTATTATGAAATATGGTAAAGTTGAAAAGTAGGTACGACATTTATCTTAAAATATGGTTTTTGTATGCATGTTTTACACGCATTTATTAAGAAATGCGGTAAAATAACAAAGAAGGTGCAACATTTGTTTCAAAATGGATGTGTTATAATTGTTTTTCATGCATTTATTATGAAATATTGTAAAGTCTCAAAGTAGGTACGGCATTTATCCTAAAATATGGTATTTGTATACTTGTTTTACTCGCATTTATTATGAAATGCGGTAAATATAGAAAGACGGTTCGACATTTGTCTTAAAATGCATGTTTTATAATTATTTTTCTTGCATATATTATAAAATGTGCAACATTCGTCTTACAATGGATGTGTCATAATTGTTTTTCATTCATTTCTTATGAAATGTGGTAAAGTTGCAAAGTAGGTACAACATTGTTCCTAAAATATGGTATTTGTATACTTGTTTTACCCGCATTTATTAAGAAATGGGGTAAAATTAGAAAGACGGTTCAACATTTGTCTTAAAATGGATGTTTTATAATTATTTTTCTCGCATTTATTATAAAATGTGGTAAGGTTGCAAAGTAGGTACAAAATATTTCCTAAAATATAGCATTTGCATACATGTTTTATCCGTATTTATTCAGAAATGCGGTAAAATTACAAAGAAGATGCAACATTTTTCTTAAAATGGTTGTGTTTTAATTGTTTTTTATTCATTTATATGAAATGTGGTAAAGTTGCAAACTAGATACCACATTTATCCTAAAATATGGTATTTGTATACATGTTTTACTCGCATTTATTAAGAAATGCGGTAAAATTACAAAGAATGTGCAACATTCGTCTTACAATGGATATGTCATAATTGTTTTTCAATCATTTCTTATGAAATGTGGTAAATTTGTAAAGTAGGTACAACATTATTCCTAAAATATGGTATTTGTATACTTGTTTTACCCGCATTTATTAAGAAATGCGGTAAAATTACAAAGAAGGTTCAACATTTGTCTTAAAATGGATGTTTTATAATTATTTTTCTTGCATTTATTCTGAAATGTGGTAAGGTTGCAAAGTAGGTACAAAATATTTCCTAAAATATAGTAATTGTATTCATGTTTTACCCGCATTTATTCAGAAATGCGGTAAAATTACAAAGAAGATGCAACATTTGTCTTAAAATGGTTGTGTTATAATTGTTTTTTATTCATTTATATGAAATGTGGTAAAGTTGCAAACTAGATACCACATTTATCCTAAAATATGGTATTTGTAAATATGTTTTACCCGCATTTATTAAGAAATGCTGTAAAATTAGAAAGTAGGTGCAACATTTGTCATTAAATGGATGTATTACAATTGTTTTTCACGCATTTATTATGAAATGTGGTAAAGTTGTAAAGTAAGTACCACATTTATCCTAAAGTATGGTATTTGTATACATGTTTACCTGCATTTACGAAGAAATGCGATAAAATTACAAAGGTACAACATTTGTCTTAAAATCGATGTGTTATAATTGTTTTTCATGCATTAAATATGAAATGTGGTAAACTTGCAAAGTAGGAACCATATTTTCCTAAAATATTGTATTCGTATACATGATTTACACTCATTTATTAAGAAATGCGGTAAAAATACATAGAAGGTGCAGCATTTGTCTTAAAATGGATGTGTTACAATTGTTCTTCACACATTTATTATGAAGTTTGGTAAAGTTGTAAAGTAGGTACAACATTTATCCTAAAATATTGTATTTGTAAATATGTTTTACCCACATTTATTAAGAAATGCGGTAAAAGTAGAGACAAGGTGCAACATTTGTTATAAAATAAATACCTCATATATGGTATTTCTATATATGTTTTACCCGCATTTATGAAGAAATGAGATAAAATTACAAAGAATGTGCAACATTTGTCTTAAAATGGATGTGTTATAATTGTTTTTCATGCATTTATTATGAAATATGGTAAAGTTGGAAAGTAGGAACCACATTTATCCTAAAATATGGTATTTGCATACTTGATTTACCTGCATTTATTAGGAAATATGGAAAAATTACAAAGAAGATGCAACATTTGTCTTAAAATGGATGTGTTATAATTGTTTATCATGCGTTTATTATGAAATGTGGTAAAGTGGCAAACTAGATACCACATTTATCCTAAAATATGGTATTTGTATACATGTTTTACCCGCATTTATTAAGAAATGTTGTAAAATTACAAAGTAGGTGCAACATTTGTCTTAAAATGGACGTGTTACAATTATTTTCCCCGCATTTATGATGAAATGTGGTAAAGTTGCAAAGTAGGAACCATATTTATCCTAAAATATGGTAATTGTATATATTATTTACCCGCATTTATGAAGAAATGCAGAAAAATTACAAGGAAGGTGCAACATTCGTCTCAAAGTGGATGTGTTATAATTGTTTTTCATACATTTATTATGAAATATGGTAAATTTTGAAGTAGGTACCACATTTATCCTAAAATATGGTATTTGTATAAATGTTTTACCCACATTTATTAAGAAATGCGGTAAATTTACAAAGAAGGTGCAACATTTGTCTTAAAATGGATGTGTTATAATTGTTTTTCAGGCATTTATTAGAAAAAGTGTTAAAGTTGTAAAGTAGGTACTGAATTTATACTAAAATATGGTATTTGTATACATGTTTTACACGCTTTTTTTAAGAAATACGGCAAAATTAGAATGAAGGTGCAACATTTGTCTTAAAATGATTGTGTTATAATTGTTTTACATGCATTTGTTATGAAATATGGTAAAGTTGCAAAGTAGGAACCACATATATCCTAGAATATGGTATTTGTATACAATTTTTACCCGCATATATTTAGAAATGCGATAAAATTACAATAAAAGGTGCAACATTTGTCTTAACATGGATGTGTAAAAATTGTTTTTCATGCATTTATTATAAAATATGGTATTTGTAAAGTAGGTACCACACTTATCCTAAAATATGGTATTTGTATACATGTTTTACACGCATTTATTAAGAAATGCGGTAAAATTAGAAAGAATGTGCAACATTTATTTTAAATGGATGTGTTTATAATTGTTTTTCATGCATTTGTTATGAAATATGGTAAATTGTAAAGTAGGAACCACATTTATCCTAAAATATGGTATTTGTGTACATGTTTTACCCGTATATATTAAGAAATGCGATAAAATTATAATAAAAGGTACAACATTTGTTATAAAATAGATTTGTTAAAAAAAATTTAATGCATTTATTATAAAATGTGTTAAAGTTATAAAGTAGGTACCACATTTATCCTAAAATATGGTATTTGTATAAATGTTTTACCCGCAATTATTCAGAAATGTGGTAAAATTAGAAAGAAGGCGCAACATTTGTCTTAAAATAGATGTGTTATAATTGTTTTTCATGCATTTGATATGAAATGCGGTAAAGTTGCAAAGTAGGAACCACATTTATCCTCAAAAATGGGATTTGTATACTTGATTTACCTGCATTTATTAAGAAATGTGGTAAAATCACAAAGAAGATACAACATTTGTCTTAAAATGGATGTGTTATAGTTGTTTTTCATGCATTTGATATGAAATGTGGGAAAGTTGCAATGTAGGAACCACATGTATCCTAAAATTAAGTATTTGTATACTTGATTTACCCGCATTTATTAAGAAATGCTGAAAAATTTCAAAGAAGTCGCTACATTTGTCTTAAAATTGATGTGTTATAATTGTTTTTCATGCATTTATTATGAAATTTTGTAAAGTTGCAAAGTAGGTACCACATTTATCCTAAAATATGGTATTTCTATAGATGTTTTACCCGCATTTATCTAGAAATGCGGTAAAATTACCAAAGAAGGTACAACATTTGTCTTAAAATGGACGTGTTATAATTGTTTTTCATGCATTTGATATGAAATGTGGTAAAGTTGCAAAGTAGGAACGATATTTATCCTAAAATATGGTATTTGTATTCATGATTTACCCGCATTTACTAAGAAATGCGGAAAAATTACGAAGATGGTGTAACATTCGTCTCAAAATGGATGTGTTATAATTGTTTTTCATGCATTTATTATGAAATGTGGTAAAATTAGACAGAAGGTGCAACATTTGTCTTAAGATGAATGTGTTACAATTGTTTTTCAAGGATTTATTATGAAATATGGTAAAGTTGCAAAGTAGGTACCACATTTATCCTTAAATATGGTATTTGTATATAAGTTTTACCCGCATTTATGAAAAAATGCAATAAAATTACAATAAAAGGTGCAAGATTTGTCTTAAAAATGGATGTGTTAAAATTGTTTTTCATGCATTTATTATAAAATGTTTAAAAGCTGTAAAGTAGGTACCACATTTATCCTAAAATATGGTATTTGTATACATATTTTACGCCGCACTTATTAAAAAATGCGGTAAAATTAGAAATAAGATGAAACATTTGTGTTAAAATGGATGTGTTATAACTGTTTTTCATTCATTTATTATGAAATGTGGTAAATTTACAAAGTAGTAACCACATTTATCATAAAATATGGTATTTGTATATATGTTTTTACCCACATTTATTAATAAATGCAGTAAAATTACAAAGAAGTTACAACATTGTCTTAAAATGAATGTGTTATAATTGTTTTTCATGCATATGATATGAAATATGGTAAAGATGCAAAGTAGGAACCACATTTATCGTAAAATATGGTATTTGTATACTTGATTTACCCGCATTTATTAAAAATACGGAAAAATTACTAAGAAGATGCAACATTTGTCTTAAAATGGAGGTGTTACAATTATTTTTCATGCATTTATTACGAAATGTGGTAAAGTTGTAAAGTAGGTACCACATTTATCCTAAATTTTAGTATTTGTATACATGTGTTACCGCATTTATGAAGAAATACAGTAAAATTACAAAGAAGGTGCAACATTTGTCTTAAAATGGATGTGTTATAATTGTTTTTCATGCATTTATTCTGAAATATGGTAAAGTTGCAAAGTAGGCACCACATTTATCCTAAAATATGATATTTATATACATGTTTTACCCTCATTAATTAAGAAATATGGTAAAATTACAAAAAGGTGTAACATTTGTCTTAAAATGGTTGTGTTATAATTGTTTTTCATGCATATATTATGAAATATGGTAAAGTTGTAAAGCATGTAACACATTTATCCTAAAATATAGTATTTGTAGACATGTTTTACACGTATTTCTTTAGAAATGTTTTAAAATTACAAAGAATGTGCAACATTCATCTTAAAATGGATGTGTTATAATTGTTTTTCATGCATTTCTTATGAAATGTGGAAAAATTAAAAAGAAGATTAAACATTTGTTTTAAAATGGTTGTGTAATAATTATTTTTCATACATTTATTATGAAATATGGTAAAGTTGCAAAGTAGGTACAAAATTTATCCAAAAATATGGTATTTGTATACACGTTTTACCACATATATCCTAAAATATGGCATTTATATCATGTTTTATGCGCATTTATTAAGAAATGCGGTAAAATTAAAAAGATGGTGCAACATTTGTCTTAAAATGGATGAGTTATATTAATTTTTCTTGCATTTATTATGAAATGTGGTAAAGTTGTAAAGTAGGTACCATATTTATCCAAAAATATGGTATTTGCAAACATGTTTTACGGGCATTTATGAAGAAATGCGGTAAAATTAGAGAGAATATGCAACATTTGTTTTAAAATAGACGTGTTATAATAGATTTTCAATCATTTGAAATGAAATGTGGTAAAGCATGCAAAGTAGGAAGCACATTTATCCTAAACTATGGTATTTGTATATATGTTTTTACCCACATTTATTAAGAAATGTGGTAAAATTACAAAGAAGGTACAACATTTGTCTTAAAATAGACGTGTTATAATTGTTTTTTCGTGAGCTTATTTTTAAAGGTGTTAATGTTGTAAAGTAGGTACCACATTTATACTAAGGTATTTTTATGAATGTTTTACCCGCATTTATTATAAAATGCAATAAAGTTCGAAAGAAGGTGCCACATTTTTCTTAAAATGGATGTGTTATTATTGTTTTTCATTCGATTTATATGAAATATGGTAAATTTGCAAAGTAGAAGCCACATTTATTATAAAATATGGTATTTGTATATACGTTTTACCCGCATTTATTAAGAAATGCGCTAAAATTACAAAGAAGATACAACATTTGTCTCAAAATGGATGTGTTTTAGTTGTTTTTCATGCATTTGATATGAAATATGGTAAAGTTGCAAAGTAGGAACCACATTTATCCAAAATATATGGTATTTGTATACTTGATTTACCCGCATTTTATAAGAAACGCGGAAAAATTATAAAGAAGATGCAACATTTGTCTTAAAATGGACGTGTTATAATTGTTTATCATGCATTTATTATGAAATGTTGTAAAGTTGCAAAGTAGATTCCATATTTATCCTAAATTATGGTATTTGTATACTTGTTTTTACCCGCATTTATTAAGAAATGCTGTAAAATTAGAAGGAAGTTTAAACATTTGTCTTTAATTGGATGTGTTATAATTATTTTTCATGCGTTTATTATGAAATATGGTAAAGTTGCAAAGTTGGTACAAAATTTATCCTAAAATATTGTATTTGTATACATGTTTTACCCTGATTTATTCAGAAATACGGTAAAATTACAAAGAAGATGCAACATTTATCTTTAAATGGTTGTGTTATAATTTTTATTTATTTATTTATATGAAATGTGGTAAAGTTTCGAAGTAGTTACCACATTTATCCTAAAATATGGTATTTGTATACATGTTTTACCCGCATTTATTAAGAAATACGGTAAAATTACACAGAAGGTGCAACATTTGTCTTTTAAAATGGATGTGTTACAATTGTTTTTCATACATTTATTATGAAATGTGGTAAAGTTGTAAAGTAGGTACCACATTTATCCTAATATATGGTATTTGTATACATCTTTTACCCGCATTTATTAAGAATGCGGTAAAATTACAAAGAATGGGCAACATTCATCTAAAAATAGACGTGTTATAATTGTTTTTCATGCATTTATTACTAAATGTGTTAATGTTGTAAAGTAGGTACCGCATTTATCCTAAGGTATTTGTATGCATGTTTTACCCGCATTTATTAAAAACGCGGTAAAATTAGAAAGAAGGTGCCACATTTCTCTTAAAATGGATTTGTTATAATTTTTTTTCATTCATTTGTTATGAAATACGTTAAATTTGCAAAGTAGGAACCACATTTATTATAAAATATGGTATTTGTATATATGTTTTATCCGCAATTATTAATAAATGTGGTAAATTTACAAAGAATGTGCAACATTCGTCTTACAATGGATGTGTCATAATTGTTTTTCATTCATTTCTTATGAAATGCGGTAAAATTACAAAGAAGGTTCAACATTTGTCTTAAAATGGATGTTTTATAATTATCTTTCTTGCATTTATTCTGAAATGTGGTAAGGTTGCAAAGTAGGTACAAAATATTTCCTAAAATATAGTATTTGTCTACATGTTTTACCCGCATTTATTCAGAAATGCGGTAAAATTACAAAGAAGATGCAACATTTGTCTTAAAATGGTTGTGTTAGAATTGTTTTCTAATCATTTATACGAAATGTGGTAAAGTTGCAAACTAGACACCACATTTATCCTTAAATATGGTATTTGTATACATGTTTTACCCACATTTATTAAGAAATGCAGTAAAATTACAAAGTAGGTGCAACATTTGTCTTAAAATGGATGTATTACAATTGTTTTTCACGCATTTATTATGAAATATGGTAAAGTTGTAAAGTAAGTACCACATTTATCCTAAAATATGGTCTTTGTATACATGTTTTACCCGGATTTATTAAGAAATGGGGTAAAATTACGAAGAAGGTGCAACATTTGTCTTAAAATGGATGTGTTATAATTGTTTTTCATACATTTATTATGTAATGTGTGAAGACAAGCTTTCTACAAGAGTTTGATGAAGACAAGACATCAAGCTCTCCATATCAAAAGAATGGAAAAAGAAGATCATTTCAACATTGCTCATGTTTTTAATGGATCTAGTAAAGGTATATGGAGTTCTTGACAATATACTCTTAGTGCTCCAAAGTTTTTATCATACATGAATATGATCATTCTAAATTTTTTCTATCATGATAATTTGTTTTAAAATGATGTTTAAAAAATTTGCATATTCAAAAGTTTTTTAACTTAGAAATTTTTCAAAGTTTTGGCTGTGTCAATCGATTGATGCCATATTGCAATCGATTGATCAAACTTTTTGCTTTAGAATTTTTCGTTTTTAAAGCTGGACCAATCGATTGGTGTTGTATGTCAATCGTTTGATCTTAAGGTGTTTTTTGAATATTTTGCTTATGTCAATCGATTGGTTATGAGGGTCAATCGATTGATGCTGGAATTTGTTTGAAAAATCTGAAATGTTATTTCACCATTCTTTGCACCAATTCATCATAACTCTTCATGGCAAAAGCTTACATCTTTTCATCAACAAATCTCTGATTTCTATTCTAACCATTGCCATGTTATGATTGAAGGGATGCATTCATACTATAAATACTCTTTATATTTTCATTACAAAATTCGCCTCTTTCAAATCAATTTGCAAAATCTCTATACATTCATTTTCATCTATTTTTCATATTGAGATACTTTTGAAAAAGAATTTTCATATCATTTTCTTCAAAAGTACTCTTGAGCACTTAGAGATTATTTTGTTTTGAACTTTCATATTGAAATAGAAGAAGATTCTAATCAATTGATTAAAGTCTTATTCAATACAAATATTCATATTCATTCATAATTACTTTGTAATATCCAAAGTACCAAGGATTGTTTGGTTTTAGGTGTATTGCTTATTATCCAACATTGTTGGATATAAGTGTCCAGAAAAGGAATGATTGTTTTCTTTTCTTGTGAGTTAAGTTTTCAAGAGGATTGTTCTTGATTACTTAGTTAGAGGCTTGCTTTAGGAGATCTAACATTAATAAAATCTCTTACACATTGTAAGGGGACTAGAGTACTCTCATGTTGTGAGGGGAACCAGTATAATTCCTGGTGTTCTTTACTTTCTGCTCTTTACCGCTTTCATTATCATATAATCCAGAAAAGAAAAGAACCTTTATCCATCAAATCTGAATAAATTTTCTAAATTCCTAATTCACCCCCCCTCTTAGGCTCATTCCTAACTTACATTGTGGTAAAGTTGTAAAGTAGGTACCACATTTATCCTAAAATATGGTATTTGTATATAGGTTTTACCCGCATTTATTAGGAATGCGGTAAAATTACAAAGAAGGTTCAACATTTGTCTTAAAATGGATGCGTTAAAATTATTTTTTATGCATTTATTATGATATATGGTAAGTGGTAAAACAGGTACCATATTTATCCGAAAATATGGTATTCGTATACATGTTTTACCCGCATTTATTAAGAAATGCGGGAAAGTTAGAAACAAGGTGCAACATTTGTCTTAAAATAGATGAATTATAATTGTTTTTCATTCATTTGTTGTGAAATATGGTAATTTTGAAAAGTAGGAACCACATTTATCCTAAACTATGGTATTTGTATATATGTTTTTACCCACATTTATTAAGAAATGCGGTAAAATGACAAAGAAGGTACAACATTTGTCTTAAAATGGATGTGTTATAATTGTTTTTCATGCATTGGATATTAGATGTGGTAAAGTTGCAAAGTCGGTACCACATTTATCCTAAACTATGGTATTTGTATATATGTTTTTACCCACATTTATTAAGAAATGCGGTAAAATGACAAAGAAGGTACAACATTTGTCTTAAAATGGATGTGTTATAATTGTTTTTCATGCATTGTTTTTCATGCATTTGTATACATGTTTTACATGCATTTATGAAGAAATGCGATAAAATTACAAAGAAGGAGCAACATTTGTTTTAAAATAGACGTGTTATAATTGTTTTTCATGCATTTATTATGAAATGTGTTAATGTTCTAAAGTATGTACCACATTTATCCTAAGGTATTTGTATACATGTTTTACCCGCATTTATCCTAAGGTATTTGTATACATGTTTTACCCGCATTTATTAAGAAATACGGTAAAATTAGAAAGAAGGTGCAACATTTGTCTTAAAATGGATGTTTATAATTATTTTTCATGCATTTACTATGAAATGTGATAAAGTTGTAAAGTAGGTACCACATTTATCCTAAAATATGGTATTTGTATACATGTTTTACCCGTATTTATGAAGAAATGCGGTAAAATTACAAAGAAGGTACAACATTTGTCTTAAAATTGATGTGTTATAATTGTTTTCAATGCATTTAATATGAAATGTGGTAAAGTTGCAAAGTAGGAACCGTATATTCCTAGAATATGGTATTTGTATACATGATTTACCCGCATTTATTTAGAAATGCGGTAAAATTACAAAGAAGGTACAACGTTTGTCTTAATATGGATGTGTTACAATTGTTTTTCCCGCATTTATTATGAGATGTGGTAAAGTTGTAAAGTCGGTACCACATTTATCCTAAAATATGGTATTTGTATACATGTTTTACCCGCATTTATTAAGAAATGCGGTAAAATTAGAAAGAAGGTGCAACATTTGTCTTAAAATGGATGTGTTATAAATGTTTTTCATTCATTTGTCATGAAATATGGTAAATTTGCGAAGTAGGAACCACATTTATTGTAAAATATGGTATTTGTATATATGGTTTACCCGCATTTATTAAGAAATGCAGTAAAATTACAAAGAAGGTTCAACACTTGTTTTTCAATGGATGTGTTATAATTATTTTTCATGCATTTGTTATGAAATATGGTAAAGTTGCAAAGTAGGTACAAAATTTATTCTAAAATATGGTATTTTTGTACATGTTTTAGTCGCATTTATTCAGAAATGCGGTAAAATTACAAAGAAGATGCAACATTTGTTTTAAAATGGTTGTGTTATAATTTTTTTAAATTCATATATATGAAATGTGGTAAAGTTGCAAAGTAGATACCACATTTATCCTAAAATAGGGTATTTGTATACATGTTTTCCCCGCATTTATTAAGAAATGCGGTAAAATCACGAAGAAGGTGCAACATTTGTCTTAAAATGGATGTGTTATATATATTTTTCATACATTTATTATGAAATGTGTCAAGACAAGCTTTCTACAAGATTTTGATGAAGACAACATATCAAGCTCTCCATATCAAAAGAATGGAAAAAGAAGATCATTTCAACGTTGCTCAAGTTTTTAATGGATCTAGTAAAGGTATATGGAATTCTTGACAATATACTCCTAGTGCTCCAAAGTTTTTATCATACATGAATATGATCATTCTAAATTTTTTCTATCATGATTATTTGTTTTATAATGATGTTTACAAAATTTGCATATTCAAAAGTTTTTTAACTTAGAAATGTTTCAAAGTTTTGGCTGTGTCAATCGATTGATGCCATATTGCAATCGATTGATCAAACTTTCTGCTTTAGAATTTTTTGTTTTTAAAGCTGGACCAATCGATTGGTGTTGTATGTCAATCGTTTGATCTTAGTGTATTTTTTGAATATTTTGCTTATGTCAATCGATTGGTTATGAGGGTCAATCGATTGATGCTGGAATTTTTTTGAAAAATCTGAAATGTTATTTCACCATTCTTTGCACCAATTCATCATAACTCTTCATGGCAAAAGCTTACATCTTTTCATCAACAAATCTCTGATTTCTATTCTAACCATTGCCATGTTATGATTGAAGGGATGCATTCATACTATAAATACTCTTTATATTTTCATTACAAAATTCACCTCTTTCAAATCAATTTGCAAAATCTCTATACATTCATTTTCATCTATTTTTCATATTGAGATACTTTTGAAAAAGAATTTTCATATCATTTTCTTCAAAAGTACTCTTGAGCACTTAGAGATTATTTTGTTTTGAACTTTCATATTGAAAGAGAAGAAGATTCTAATCAATTGATTAAAGTCTTATCCAATACAAATATTCATATTCATTCATAATTACTTTGTAAAATCCAAAGTACCTAGGATTGTTTGGTTTTAGGTGTATTGCTTATTATCCAACATTGTTGTATATAAGTGTCCAGAAAAGGAAGGATTGTTTTCTTTTCTTGTGAGTTAAGTTTTCAAGAGGATTTTTCTTGATTACTTAGTTAGAGGCTTGCTTTAGGAGATCTAACATTAATAAAATCTCTTACACATTGTAAGGGGACTAGAGTGCTCTCATGTTGTGAGGGGAACCAGTATAATTCCTGGTGTTCTTTACTTTCCGCTCTTTACCGCTTTCATTATCATATAACCCAGAAAAGAAAAGAACCTTTATCCATTAAATCTGAATAAATTTTCTAAATTCCTAATTCACCCCCCTCTTAGGCTCATTCCTAACTTACATTGTGGTAAAGTTGTAAAGTAGGTACCACATTTATCCTAAAATATGGTATTTGTATATAGGTTTTACCCGCATTTATTAAGAATGTGGTAAAATTACAAAGAATGTTCAACATTTGTCTTAAAATGGATGTGTTAAAATTATTTTTTATGCATTTATTATGATATATGGTAAGTGGTAAAACAGGTACCATATTTATCCGAAAATATGGTATTTGTATACATGTTTTACCCGCATTTATTAAGAAATGCGGTAAAATTAGAAACAAGGTGCAACATTTGTCTTAAAATAGATGAATTATAATTGTTTTTCATTCATTTGTTATGAAATATGGTAAATTTGAAAAGTAGGAACCACATTTATCCTAAACTATGGTATTTGTATATATGTTTTTACCCACATTTATTAAGAAATGCGGTAAAATGACAAAGAAGGTACAACATTTGTCTTAAAATGGATGTGTTATAATTGTTTTTCATGCATTTATTTTGAAATGTGTTAATGTTCAAAAGTACGTACCACATTTATCCTAAGGTATTTGTATACATGTTTTACTCGCATTTATCCTAAGGTATTTGTATACATGTTTACCCGCATTTATTAAGAAATACCGTAAAATTAGAAAGAAGGTGCAACATTTGTCTTAAAATGGATGTTTATAATTATTTTTCATGCATTTATTATGAAATGTGATAAAGTTGTAAAGTAGGTACCACATTTATCCTAAAATATGGTATTTGTATACATGTTTTACCCGCATTTATGAAGAAATGCGGTAAAATTACAAAGAAGGTACAACATTTGTCTTAAAATGGATGTGTTATAATTGTTTTTCATGCATTTCATATGAAATGTGGTAAAGTTGCAAAGTAGGAACCATATATTCCTAAAATATGGTATTTGTATACATGATTTACCCGCATTTATTAGAAATGCGGTAAAATTACAAAGAAGGTACAACGTTTGTCTTAAAATGGATGTGTTACAATTGTTTTTCCCGCATTTATTATGAGATGTGGTAAAGTTGTAAAGTCGGTACCACATATATCCTAAAATATGGTATTTGTATACATGTTTTTCCCGCATTTATTAAGAAATGCGGTAAAATTAGAAAGAAGGTGCAACATTTGTCTTAAAATGGATGTGTTATAAATGTTTTTCATTCATTTGTCATGAAATATGGTAAATTTGCGAAGTAGGAACCACATTTATCGTAAAATATGGTATTTGTATATATGGTTTACCCGCATTTATTAAGAAATGCAGTAAAATTACAAAGAAGGTTCAACACTTGTTTTTCAATGGATGTGTTATAATTATTTTTCATGCATTTGTTATGAAATATGGTAAAGTTGCAAAGTTGGTACAAAATTTATTCTAAAATATGGTATTTCTGTACATGTTTTAGTCGCATTTATTCAGAAATGCGGTAAAATTACAAAGAAGATGCAACATTTGTTTTAAAATGGTTGTGTTATAATTTTTTTAAATTCATATATATGAAATGTGGTAAAGTTGCAAAGTAGATACCACATTTATCCTAAAATAGGGTATTTGTATACATGTTTTCCCCGCATTTATTAAGAAATGCGGTTAAATCACGAAGAAGGTGCAACATTTGTCTTAAAATGGATGTGTTATATATATTTTTCATACATTTATTATGAAATGTGTGAAGACAAGCTTTCTACAAGATTTTGATGAAGACAACATATCAAGCTCTCCATATCAAAAGAATGGAAAAAGAAGATCATTTCAACGTTGCTCAAGTTTTTAATGGATCTAGTAAAGGTATATGGAATTCTTGACAAAATACTCCTAGTGCTCCAAAGTTTTTATCATACATGAATATGATCATTCTAAATTTTTTCTATCATGATTATTTGTTTTATAATGATGTTTACAAAATTTGCATATTCAAAAGTTTTTTAACTTAGAAATGTTTCAAAATTTTGGCTGTGTCAATCGATTGATGCCATATTGCAATCGATTGATCAAACTTTCTGCTTTAGAATTTTTCGTTTTTAAAGCTGGACCAATCGATTGGTGTTGTATGTCAATCGTTTGATCTTAGTGTATTTTTTGAATATTTTGCTTATGTCAATCGATTGGTTATGAGGGTCAATCGATTGATGCTGGAATTTTTTTGAAAAATCTGAAATGTTATTTCACCATTCTTTGCACCAATTCATCATAACTCTTCATGGCAAAAGCTTACATCTTTTCATCAACAAATCTCTGATTTCTATTCTAACCATTGCCATGTTATGATTGAAGGGGTGCATTCATACTATAAATACTCTTTATATTTTCATTATAAAATTCACCTCCTTCAAATCAATTTGCAAAATCTCTATACATTCATTTTCATCTATTTTTCATATTGAGATACTTTTGAAAAAGAATTTTCATATCATTTTCTTCAAAAGTACTCTTGAGCACTTAGAGATTATTTTGTTTTGAAATTTCATATTGAAAGAGAAGAAGATTCCAATCAATTGATTAAAGTCTTATCCAATACAAATAATCATATTTATTCATAATTACTTTGTAAAATCCAAAGTACCAAGGATTGTTTGGTTTTAGGTGTATTGCTTATTATCCAACATTGTTGGATATAAGTGTCGAGAAAAGGAAGGATTGTTTTCTTTTCTTGTGAGTTAAGTTTTCAAGAGGATTGTTCTTGATTACTTAGTTAGAGGCTTGCTTTAGGAGATCTAACATTAATAAAATCTCTTACACATTGTAAGGGGACTAGAGTGCTCTCATGTTGTGAGGGGAACCAGTATAATTCCTGGTGTTCTTTACTTTCCGCTCTTTACCGCTTTCATTATCATATAACCCAGAAAAGAAAAGAACCTTTATCCATTAAATCTGAATAAATTTTCTAAATTCCTAATTCACCCCCCTCTTAGGCTCATTCCTAACTTACATTGTGGTAAAGTTGTAAAGTAGGTACCACATTTATCCTAAAATATGGTATTTGTATATAGGCTTTACCCGCATTTATTAAGAATACGGTAAAATTACAAAGAAGCTTCAACGTTTGTCTTAAAATGGATGTGTTAAAATTATTTTTTATGCATTTATTATGATATATGGTAAGTGGTAAAACAGGTACCATATTTATCCGAAAATATGGTATTTGTATACATGTTTTACCCACATTTATTAAGAAATGCGGTAAAATTAGAAACAAGGTGCAACATTTAACTTAAAATAGATGAATTATAATTGTTTTTCATTCATTTGTTATGAAATATGGTAAATTTGAAAAGTAGGAACCACATTTATCCTAAACTATGGTATTTGTATATATGTTTTTACCCACATTTATTAAGAAATGCGGTAAAATGACAAAGAAGGTACAACATTTGTCTTAAAATGGATGTGTTATAATTGTTTTTCATGCATTTGATATTAGATGTGGTAAAGTTGCAAAGTAGGAACCATATTTATCCTAAGTTTTGGTATTTGTATACATGTTTTACATGCATTTATGAAGAAATGCGATAAAATTACAAAGAAGGTGCAACATTTGTCTTAAAATAGACGTGTTATAATTATTTTTTATGCATTTATTATGAAATGTGTTAATGTTCTAAAGTACGTACCACATTTATCCTAAGGTATTTGTATACATGTTTTACCCGCATTTATCCTAAGGTATTTGTATACATGTTTTACCCGCATTTATCCTAAGGTATTTGTATACATGTTTTACCCGCATTTATTAAGAAATACGGTAAAATTAGAAAGAAGGTGCAACATTTGTCTTAAAATGGATGTTTATAATTATTTTTCATGCATTTATTATGAAATGTGATAAAGTTGTAAAGTAGGTACCACATTTATCCTAAAATATGGTATTTGTATACATGTTTTACCCGCATTTATGAAGAAATGCGGTAAAATTACAAAGAAGGTACAACATTTGTCTTAAAATGGATGTGTTATAATTGTTTTTCATGCATTTCATATGAAATGTGGTAAAGTTGCAAAGTAGGAACCATATATTATTAAAATATGGTATTTGTATACATGATTTACCCGCATTTATTAAGAAATGCGGTAAAATTACAAAGAAGGTACAACGCTTGTCTTAAAATGGATGTGTTACAATTGTTTTTCCGGCATTTATTATGAGATGTGGTAAAGTTGTAAAGTCGGTACCACATTTATCCTAAAATATGGTATTTGTATACATGTTTTACCCGCATTTATTAAGAAATGCGGTAAAATTAGAAAGAAGGTGCAACATTTGTCTTAAAATGGATGTGTTATAATTGTTTTTCATTCATTTGTTATGAAATATGGTAAATTTTCAAAGTAGGAACCACATTTATCGTAAAATATGGTATTTGTATATATGGTTTACCCGCATTTATTAAGAAATGCAGTAAAATTACAAAGAAGGTTCAACACTTGTTTTTTAATGGATGTGTTATAATTATTTTTGATGCATTTATTATGAAATATGGTAACGTTGCAAAGTAGGTACAAAATTTATCCTAAAATATGGTAATTTTTGTACATGTTTTAGATGCATTTATTCAGAAATGCGGTAAAATCACAAAGAAGATGCAACATTTGTTTTAAAATGGTTGTGTTATAATTTTTTTAAATTCATTTATATGAAATGTGGTAAAGTTGCAATGTAGATACCACATTTATCCTAAAATATGGTATTTGTGTACATGTTTTACCCGCATTTATTAAGAAATGCGGTAAAATTACGAAGAAGGTGCAATATTTGTCTTAAAATGGATGTGTTATAATTATTTTTCATACATTTATTATGAAATGTGTGAAGACAAGTTTTCTACAAGATTTTGATGAAGACAACATATCAAGCTCTCCATATCAAAAGAATGGAAATAGAAGATCATTTCAACGTTGCTCAAGTTTTTAATGGATCTAGTAAAGGTATATGGAATTCTTGACAATATACTCCTAGTGCTCCAAAGTTTTTATCATACATGAATATGATCATTCTAAATTTTTTCTATCATGATTATTTGTTTTAAAATGATGTTTACAAAATTTGCATATTCAAAATTTTTTTAACTTAGAAATTTTTCAAAGTTTTGGCTGTGTCAATCGATTGATGCCATATTGCAATCGATTGATCAAACTTTCTGCTTTAGAATTTTTCGTTTTTAAAGCTGGACCAATCGATTGGTGTTGTATGTCAATCGTTTGATCTTAGTGTATTTTTTGAATATTTTGCTTATGTCAATCGATTGGTTATGAGGGTCAATCGATTGATGCTGGAATTTTTTTGAAAAATCTGAAATGTTATTTCACCATTCTTTGCACCAATTCATCATAACTCTTCATGGAAAAAGCTTACATCTTTTCATCAACAAATCTCTGATTTCTATTCTAACCATTGCCATGTTATGATTGAAGGGATGCATTCATACTATAAATACTCTTTATATTTTCATTATAAAATTCACCTCTTTCAAATCAATTTGCAAAATCTTTATACATTCATTTTCATCTATTTTTCATATTGAGATACTTTTGAAAAAGAATTTTCATATCATTTTCTTCAAAAGTACTCTTGAGCACTTAGAGATTATTTTGTTTTGAACTTTCATATTGAAAGAGAAGAAGATTCCAATCAATTGATTAAAGTCTTATCCAATACAAATATTCATATTCATTCATAATTACTTTGTAAAATCCAAAGTACCAAGGATTGTTTGGTTTTAGGTGTATTGCTTATTATCCAACATTGTTGGATATAAGTGTCGAGAAAAGGAAGGATTGTTTTCTTTTCTTGTGAGTTAAGTTTTCAAGAGGATTTTTCTTGATTACTTAGTTAGAGGCTTGCTTTAGGAGATCTAACATTAATAAAATCTCTTACACATTTTAAGGGGACTAGAGTGCTCTCATGTTGTGAGGGGAACCAGTATAATTCCTGGTGTTCTTTACTTTCCGCTCTTTACCACTTTCATTATCATATAACCCAGAAAAGAAAAGAACCTTTATCCATCAAATCTGAATAAATTTTCTAAATTCCTAATTCACCCCCCTCTTAGGCTCATTCCTAACTTACATTGTGGTAAAGTTGTAAAGTAGGTACCACATTTATCCTAAAATATGGTATTTGTATATAGGTTTTACCCGCATTTATTAAGAATGCGGTAAAACTACAAAGAAGGTTCAACATTTGTCTTAAAATGGACGTGTTATAATTGTTTTTCATGCATTTATTATGAAATGTGTTAATGTTCTAAAGTACGTACCACATTTATCCTAAGGTATTTGTATACATGTTTTACCCGCATTTATTAAGAAATGCGGTAAAATAAGAAACAAGGTGCAACATTTGTCTTAAAATAGATGAATTATAATTGTTTTTCATTCATTTGTTATGAAATATGGTAAATTTGAAAAGTAGGAACCACAATTATCCTAAACTATGGTATTTGTATATATGTTTTTACCCACATTTATTAAGAAATGCGGTAAAATGACAAAGAAGGTACATCATTTATCTTAAAATGGATGTGTTATAATTGTTTTTCATGCATTTGATATTAGATGTGGTAAAGTTGCAAAGTAGGAACCATATATATCCTAAATTTTGGTATTTGTATAGATGTTTTACATGCATTTATGAAGAAATGCGATAAAATTACAAAGAAGGTGCAACATTTGTCTTAAAATAGACGTGTTATAATTGTTTTTCATGCATTTATTATGAAATGTGTTAATGTTCTAAAGTACGTACCACATTTATCCTAAGGTATTTGTATACATGTTTTACCCGCATTTATCCTAAGGTATTTGTATACATGTTTTACCCGCATTTATTAAGAAATACGGTAAAATTACAAACAATGTGCAACATTTGTCTTAAAATGGATGTGTTATAATTGTTTTTCATGCATTTATTATGAAATATGTTAAAGTCGTAAAGTAGATACCACATTTATCCTAAAATATGGTATTTGTATACATGTGTTACTAGCATTTATTAAGAAATGTAGTAAAATTACAAAGAAGGTGAAAAATTTGTCTTAAAATGGATGTGTTATAATTGTTTTTAATCCATTTATTATGTAATATGGTAAAGTTGTAAAGTAGGTACCACATTTATCCTAAAATATGGTATTTGTATACATGTGTTACCAGCATTTATTAAGAAATGCGGTAAAATTACAAAAAAGGTGCAATATTTGTCTTAAAATGGAGGTGTTATAATTGTTTTTCATGCATTTTATTAGGAAATGTGGTAAAGTTGCAAAGTAGATACCACATTTAACCTAAAATATGGTATTTGTATACATGTTTTACCCACACTTATTATGAAATGCGATAAAATTACAAAGAAGGTGCAACATATGTCTTAAAACGGATGTGTTATAATTGATGTTCATGCATTCATATGAAAAATGGTAAAGATACAAAGTAGATACCACATTTATCCTAAAGTATGGTATTTGTATACATGTTTTACTTGCATTTATTAAGAAATGCGGTAAAATTACAATGAAAATTCACCATTTGTCTTAAAATGGATGTGTTATAATTGTTTTTCACTCATTTATTACGAAATGTGGTAAGGTTGTAAAGTAGGTACCATATTTATCCTAAAATATGGTATTTGTATACGTGTTTTACCACCCTTTATTAAGAAATGCGGTAAATATACAAAGAAAGTGGAAAGTTTGTCTTAAAATGGTTATGTTATAATAGTTTTTAATGCATTTTTATGAAATATGGTAAATTTACAAAGTAAAAGCCACATTTATCCTAAAATATAAGATTTGTATACATGTTTTACCCGAATTTATTAAGAAATACAGAAAAATTACAAAGAAGGTGGAACATTTGTCTTAAAATGGATGTGTTCTAATTGTTTTTCATGCATTTATTATGAAATATGGTATAGTTGTAAAGAAGGTACCACATTTATCCTAAAATATGGTATTTGTATACATGTCTTACGAGAATTTATTAATTAATGCGGTAAAATTACAAAGAAGGTGAACATTAGTCTTAAAATGGATGTGTTATAATTGTTTTTGATGCATTTAGTATGAAATGTGGTAAGGTTGTAAAGTAGGTACCCCATTTATCCTAAAATATGGTATTTGTATACATGTTTTATCCTCACTTATTAACACATGCGATAAAATTACAAAGAAGGTGCAACATATGTCTTAAAACGGATGTGTTATAACTGCTTTTCATGCTTTCATTATTTAATATTGTAAGGTTTTAAAGTAGGTACCACATTTATCCTTAAATATGGCATTTGTATATATGTTTTACTCGCATGTATTAAGAAATGCATTAAAATTACAAAGAAAAAGCCGCATTTGTCTTAAAATGGTTATGTTATAATTGTTTTTCATGGATCTATATGAAATATGTTAAATTTCAAAGTAGAAACCACATTTATCCTAAAATATAATATTTGTTAACATGTTTTGTAAAATTACAAAGAAGGTGCAACATTTGTCTTAAAATGGATGTGTTATAATTGTTTTTCATGCATTGATTATGAAATGTGGTAAAGTTGTAAAGTAGGTACCAGATTTATCCTAAAATATAGTATTTGTATACATGTTTTACTTGTAGTTATTAAGAAATGCGATAAAATTAAAAAGAAGGTGTAACATTTGTTTTAAAATGGGTGTGTTAGAATTATTTCTCATGCATTTATATGAAATATGCTAAAGTTTCAAAGTAGATACCACATTTATCCCAAAATATTGTATTGGTATACATGTTTTAGCCGCATTTATTTAGAAATGCGGTAAAATAACAAAGAAAGTGGAACATTTGTCTTAAAATGGATGTGTTATAATTGTTTTTCATGCAATTATATGAAATATGCTAAAGTTACAAAGTAGATACCACATTTATCCCGAAATATGGTGTTTGTGTACATGTTTTACCCGCATTTATTAAGAAATGCGGTAAAATTACAAAGAAGTTGCAAAATTAGTCTTAAAGTGGATGTGTTATAACTGTTTTTCATGCATTTATTATGTAATATGGTAAAGTTGTAAAGTAGGTACCACATTTATCCTAAAATATGGCATTTGTATATATGTTTTACCCAAATGTATTAAGAAATGCGGTAAAATTACAAAGAAGGTGCAACATTTGTCTTAAAATGGAGGTGTTATAATTATTTTTCATGCATTTTATTCTGAAATGTAGTAAAGTTGCAAAGTAGGTACCACATTTATCCTGAAATATGGTATTTGTGTACATGTTTTACCTGCATTTATTAAGAAATGCGATAAAATTACAAAGAAAGTGCAATATTTGTCTTAAAATGGATGTGTTATAATTGTTTTTCATGCATTTATTATGAAATATGGTAAAGTTGTAAAGTAGGTACCACATTTATCCTAAAATATGGTATTTGTATACATGTTTTATAAGAAATGCGATAAGATTACAAAGAAGGTGCAACATATGTCTTAAAATGGATGTGTTATAATTGATTTTCATGCATTCATATGAAATATGGTAAAGTTACAAAGTAGATACCACATTTATCCTAAAATATGGTATTTATATACATGTTTTTCCTGCATTTATTAAGAAATGCGGTAAAATTACAATGAAAATTCACCATTTGTCTTAAAATGGATGTGTTATAATTGTTTTTCATGCATTTATTACGAAATGTGGTAAGGTTGTAAAGTAGGTACCATATTTATCCTAAAATATGGTATTTGTTTACGTGTTTTACCACCCTTTATTTAGAAATGCGGTAAATATACAAAGAAAGTGCAAAGTTTGTCTTAAAATGGTTATGTTATAATAGTTTTTAATGCATTTTTATGAAATATGGTAAATTTACGAAGTAGTAGCCACATTTATCCTAAAATATAAGATTTGTATACATGTTTTACCCGAATTATTAA